>NC_056690.1:43008346-43309375 GCF_018350215.1 Panthera leo
GTATATTCTTGCATATACAAATGATGAGACCAGTACATAAAGTTAGTCATAATCAAGGAAGCTGTTCACTTATATAATCACTTTCACTCCCAGGTTAATGGTATAGCTGAAAATTGACGTCTAAAAATGGCTACTAAAATAATTCAGGCATCAGGTAAGAATTTGGAGCTGAACAAAGTATAGGATAGTTGCTTATAAAATAGAATATTCAGAATTACACAAAACCATATAACACCATCATTTACAGTTGGAAGCTTGTTGAAGCTCCCTGGGGTATTTTGTAAGTAAAATTAGGCCTTAAGTGTCTGTGAAATTATGAACCTTTGCACGCATTAATTTGCATAAGTATAAATAACTTTCTGAATCTAGATCCAGCCTCTATCACTACCTCTGAATTACAGTGTCAACTTTACCTCAGCAGAGTATTTCAACAAACACCATCAATGAATACTGAGGCCTTTTATGTGCCAAACACTGCTCGTGTGTATGAGCTGACAGCTGAGAGCAGGAATAGACAATAAGTAAGTTTTAAAAAAACAGACTAAATGATTCCAGATGGTGGCTCATGTAATAAACAATTAAGAAAGTAATAAGTTAGAAAGTAATAGGGTAGGAAGACATACTATAAATAGAGTGGTCAGAAAACCCCCTTCTGGACATAGGACACTTAAGCTGAGAACTTTTAGTTTAAGAAGAACTTTTAGATAAGAAGGAACCATCCATGTGAAGACAATGGAAGAGTGTTCGAGGCTTTTGAAAAATCTGAAATGAATTGGAACATGGCATTCTTGAGGAATAGTAAGAGGGCCAGTGTGTCTCAGTGTAGAAAGTAAGAATGGTAGAAAGGAGTTAAGGTCAGGAAGCTAATTTAATAACATGTGGCCCAATCCTAATGTCTACAGGAAGGGAGGACACTAGGGAAGGATAAATTTCTAACTTCCTATCCAGGAGTAGGGAGAAGCAAAAACAGAGCTTCAAGGCTGCTAGAATAGAATGACCTCCTCTGTGCTCCCTTAATATTATAATTATTATTCTTGCTAGAGAAGGGGCCAGCAAGCTTTTTATTTCTCAAGCAGGGGCTGGGAAAAGGATAAGTTACAAATATTTTAGTCTTTATGGATAAGTTACAAATATTTTAGTCTTTAAAGGCTCTTTTTAAACTATTCAATGTTGAGGGCACCTGGATGGCTCAGTTAGTTAAGCATCAGACTCTTTGATTTTGGCTCCAGTCTTGGTTTCATGGTTTGTGAGTTCAAGCCCACCTCAGGCTCAGCACAGAGCCTGCTTGATATTTTCTCTCTCCCTCTCTCTCTGCCCCTCCCTGCTCACTCTCTGTCTCTTAAAATAAATAAACTTAAAAAAAAACTATTCAATGCTGCTGTTACATATATGAATGAATGAAGGTGACTGTGTTCCAGTAAAACTATATTTATAAAAACAAGCAGTGGCCACCTTTGACCTGCAGGTTTGCTGATCACTATTCTAAAATCTCTAAAGAATTTAACATCTGTGCAGTTCACTTCTATATCAAAAATATTATCATTCTAATGTAGTATCTCTTTAAGAACACCAGGTTACTTTTATTCTACTGATGCTAACTGAAAAAGAAATTCTCTATGAAAGATTTGAGTTCCAAACATTTAATGCTTAAATTAATTTGCACATCCTCAACTGATACATGTTGTCAAGGAGGCTCCCACACTATGTTTTCATTATCTCACTTTTCCCATCATTCATATAGATGGCTCCTTGGTAATTTCATCCTTCATTTCAAAACTCTTGTTATGAGGCAATAGACCATTAATGCGGCACATAGATCTTCCTGAAATCTAGATGAAGAACTTAATGAAGCTACAGGACACAAAATAATTGCCAGTAGAATACATTTTCCTAAATCCGTTATGGTATTATCAACAGTTTAATGGTAGTATATTTCCATGTAGGCTGTATACCAGGGAAGTATTAATAAAATTATACTATTTACATAAATCACTATATCAGGGAAGAATTATGTGTTTGTCACAACCAAAACACACAAAAAGGGATCAAATGACACTTTTAAAAATGATGATTGAATCCCAAGCTAAGAATATAGAAAAATGGATAATTTCATGGATGAGTTTTAGGTCAGAATAGGTCCATCAAATGCCAATGTTTCTTGCTCCAAAATGTCACTTTGGCTTAACCCCTTGTTTTCTTTTTTCTTTTTTTTTTTGACATTTATTTATTATTGAGAGACAGAGAGACACAGAGCATGAGCAGGGAAGGGGCAGACACAGAATCTGAAGCAGACTCCAGGCTCTGAGCTGTGAGCACAGAGCCCAATGCAGGGCTCGAACTCACAAACTGCAAGATCATGACCTGAGCTGAAGTCGAACACTTAACCAAATGAGCCACCCAGGCACCCCACTAACCCCTTGTTTTCTTGCAGACAGCTCCTCACTTAGATCAGGTCCTCCTCTCTCTATGCCTGGTATTAAAGTACTTTTTGTTTACCTCTAAGTCTCTTATTTCTAAGTTAGCCTTTTTTCCCCATAACCCCTAGAACAATCTCTAAATAATATTTTCATCAGTATTTTGCCACTTTGCTTAAAACTTTTAGAGTAGCATGCTCACTTATATGTGGAATCTTAAAAACAAAACAAAACAGAACAAAAACAACAATAACAGCATCAAAACTCATAAATACAGAGAACCGATTGGTATTTGTCAGAGGCAGAAGGTAGGGGTATGGAAAATGGGTGAAGGGGATCAAAAGGTACAAAGTCCTGGGGATATAATGTACAGCACAGCAAGTACAGGTGAAAATACTGTATTGTATATTTGAAAGTTGCTAAGAGAGTAAATATTAAAAGTTCTCATCCCCAGAAAAAAAATTGTAACTATGTGAGGTGATGGATGTTAACTAGACTTATTGTGATTGTTTCACAATATATACAAATATTGAATCATTATGTTGTACATCTGAAACGAATATAATGTTATGTCAATTATATCTCAATTTAAAAAGAGATATAGTAGTGTATTTTATTCCCTACAGTCATGATTTTTAAAAAAATAATTATCACAGTTCACTATGTCAAAAAAAAAAATTCTAATTGAGAATAGAGATTTTCCCTAACAAGGTAACCATTTCTTATTCTTATTATTTGCCTACTACACTTAAATCTCATCTTTATTCTAATTCTCTGCTCAGCACAACTTCTCCATAGCCTCTGGTGAACAAATCCTTCCTTGGTCTTCCAGTGGTTAAGCCTTTCCCAACCTCACCAAGCAATAAGTCACTCCCTCTTCTCCCCTGCATAATGGTAAATATACCTCCAGTTTAAGATTATCCCATTGTATTACAATTATGTGTTTATTCATCTGTCTTTCCCCAAATGAACTACTCACTCTTAGAGTATAGGTTTCACATTCATCTCTTTATTCTTTTTGCCTGGTTCATAGTGGGCACTCAATATATGATTATTGAATAAATTAACACAGTTATCAGCAAAAAAAGTCTTCAGCTATGTCAAGGACTTATGTTCAACTTCACTATCTTGAAGATAAGAATTGCTTCTTCTTCTCCAGTGAGTGTAATTTCCAGAACTAAAACTGACTAAAGATATGCTCTGTAAAATTCTAACTCAGTAGGTCTGAAGGACAGGCTCAAGAATCAACCCTTTGCATTAGCATCCTTGACATTTTGTGGCAGATGGTCCATAGACACCAATTTGAGCAACTCTGAACTACAGTGTAAGTGTAGAACTTGGGTAAATGCCCTCAGGAGAGCACTGGAACAGGTTTAGATGCACTGTAGCCCTATATTATGGTTAGCTTCATGCATGGATGGATATATGAAATAACAGCATTTTCATTCAGATTTTACTACTGATTTATCTTTTTAAGTGGATTTTATTTTTACTGAAAATGTATTGGTTGATTTACATTCTGGGAAATAATACATAATAAACAAGAAAGAGGAGGGCAATATTTGAAGAACTGTAATGTCTCAATGGATAATGTTTGATTAATTTTTTTCTTTTAATTTTTTTGCTATTTAATGTTTATTTATTTTTGAGAGAGAGAGAGAGGCAGAGCGGGGGGTGGAGGGGTGGGAAAGAGACAGAGACACAGGATCCAAAGCAGACTCCAGGCTCTGAGCTGTCAGCACAGAGACCAATGCGGGGCTCAAACTCAGGAACTGCGAGCTCATGAGCTGAGCTGAAGTTGAATGCTTAACAGACTGAGCCACCCAGGCGCCCCAACATTTGATTAATTCTAATGGATTAGCTTTGATATTTTAGGAAAAGGCTTTTTGTGTTTTTTTAATGTTTACTTATTTTTGAGAAAGAGAGAGAGCAGAGGAGGGAGAGAGAGAGGGGGAAAAGGAGAATCCTAAGCAGGATACTCACTGCCAGTGCAGACCCCACCGAGGGCTCAAACCCACCAACCCTGTGATCATGCTCTGAGCTGAAATTAAGAGTCAGATGCTTAACAGACTGAGCCACCCAGGCACCCTGGAAAACGTTTTGATTACATTATCTGTCTTAGATTCAAAGACCTCCTAAGTTGTGCTCAAATGGGTGCCAGGGCTTTGTATAGACTTTTGTTCAAGTCCTTGCAAAGGAGTTTTTTTATCCAACTATTTATTCTTCATGATAATGGAGCACTGTTTTTTTCTTCCACAGTCTGTTGGCATGCACTACAGCTAGCTCCCTACAGCAGCTTCTAAGAAGAAAATCGATTCCACCACTAGAAACTGAAGTCTCAGAAATTCTGTCATGTCACATGTCACATGACATGAATTTTTGTTTAATTTTATTTTCTTTTTTTTTTTAATTTACAGCCAAATTAGTTAGCATATAGTGAAACAATGATTTCAGGAGTAGCTTCCTTAATGCCACTTACCCATTTAGCCCATCCCCCCCTCCCACAATCCCTCCAGCAACCCTCAGTTTGTTCTCCATATTTATGAGTCTCTTCTGTTTTGTCCCCCTCCTTGTTTTTATATTATTTTTGTTTCCCTTCCCTTATGTTCATCTCTTTTGTCTCTTAAAGTCCTCATATGAAAGATGTTTGTCTTTCTCTGACTGACCAATTTCGCTTAGCATAATATCCTCCAGTTCCATCCACGTAGTTGTAAATGGCAAGATTTAATTCATTTTGATTGCCGAGTATTACTCCATTGTATATATATACCACCTCTTCTTTATCCATTCATCCATCAGTGCACATTTGGGCTCTTTCCATACTTTGGCTATTGTTCATAGTGCTGCTATAAACATGTGCCTCTTCAAAACAGCACACCTGTATCCCTTGGATAAATACCTAGAAGTGCAATTGCTGGGTCGTAGGGTAGTTCTATTTTTAATTTGCTGAGGAACCTCCATACTGTTTTCCAGAGTGACTGAACCAGTTTGCATTCTCACCAGCAGTGCAAAAGAGATCCTCTTTCTCCGCATCCTCGCCAACATCCGTTGTTGCCTGAGTTGTTAATGTTAGCCATTCTGATAGGTGTGAGGTGGTATCTCGTGTTTTGATTTGTATTTCCCTGATGATGAGTGATGTTGAGCATTTCTTCATGTCTTGGTTGGCCATCTGGATGTGTTCCTTGGAGAAGTGTCTATTCATGTCTTTTGCCCATTTCTTCACTGGATTATTTGTTTTTTGGGTGTTGAGTTTGATAAGTTCTTTATAGATTTTGGATCTGAACCCTTTATCTGATATGTCATTTGCTAATATCTTCTCCAATTCTGTCAGTTCCATTTTAGTTTGGCTGATTGTTTCCTTCGCTGTGCAGAAGCTTTTTATTTTGATGAGGTCCCAATAGTTCATTTTTGCTTTTGTTTCCCTTGCCTCTGGAGATGTGTTGAGTAAGAAGTTGCTGCAGCGAAGATCAAAGAGGTTTTTGCCTGCTTTCTCCTTGAGGATTTTGATGGCTTCCTATCTTACATTCAGGTCTTCCATCCATTTTGAGTTTATCTTTGTGTATGGTGTAAGAAAGTGATCCAGGTTCTTCTGCATGTCGCTGTCCAGTTTTCCCAGCACCACTTGCTGAAGACACTGTCTGTATTCCATTGGATATTCTTTCCTGCTTTGTCAAAGATAAGTTGGCCATACGTTTGTGGGTCCATTTCTGGGTTCTCTATTTTGTTCCATTGATCTGAGTGTCTGTTCTTGTGCTAGTGAACAATCCAATTTTTTAAAACTGCCAACAAATTCATCGCAAAAACCACGATCTTCCAAAACAAGTCTGTGTTTTTCTATCTAGATCCAATCAAAGGACCAATTCATTGGAAGAATAATATACTTTTCATATTAAGGAGAAAAAATTTTTGAGACATTTAAGTATAAAATAAAGTTTCTGAAATACATACCTAGGGGACAACCTAGTGCCTTACAAATACCAGCCCATGTGAAAGTTTTTACAGGTTCAAAGGAAAATGAGAAAAAGAAGCCCCTTGGACAGGCATCAGTTGCTCCCTATTCACAGAGTCACATCTAGAACAGAGCAAAACCCAAATCAGAGCTAAGTCCCTTCTATCTCTATTAGGAGTTAAGTCTCATAATAGCTTCTATAATTCTTTACAAAATGTACCTATGTCAGGCCACTCTAGGAATAGTATTCTGAAAATGATTGTCCTTAATTAGGTCATCAGTATTGAGTGTTAAAGTCTTTGGTCACCACTAATTGTTATAAACTATGAGACCAAGAGTATAAGTGCTGATGCTGACCACTTCCTGCCAGCACTCTGTCCCTGGATCTCTGAGTGGGACTTCTCCCTGAGTGGAGCTGTAGGTGTGAACATCCCTCCCTGATTCTCTCTTCAGGTTAGATGGTCTGGGAATCACAGATTAACTCATGTCTTAGAATGTAGAAAAGATGTCCAGAAAGAAAGTTGCCCATGGTATAGAAAATATCCAGAAACTAATGGTTATCTACATTTACAAGTGACCAACTTAAGTTCCTATTCTCCTAGTCTCTTCCACTAGATCCCAAAGTAGTATAAAAAATAATTCAAAAATATCATTATTATTTCATAATATCCCATCTTATTCTGACTTGATTTAAGGTAGCCATGAACTGACACTTGGTAAGCACCTGTACATCATACAGTCTGTCTTAGTACTTTGCATATTGTCTCACTTATCCTAACAATTTGTTATATTTTAAATTTTCCATTTTATAGATGCTGATATCAAGGCTTCCTGAGATTAGCCTGAATATTACACAGAAGTAATATCTGGATTGAAACCTACATCTGTTAGACTTCAGCTTATTATAGCACCATACATTCAACACCTCAAAAAACTAAATCTCTATATGAGACTCTTGGGTAAATCTGTTTCTGCTGGCCTAAAAGCTGACTCAGGTATCAAGAGCAACATAAGAGGCCAAAATGACCTGTCATGTACCTACTGCGGCAAGAGGAACCTACATGGACAAGGTTGTAATCATTCAAAGCATTTGGGATTTTTTTTTCTTTTGTATGTAAATAATTTCAGACACATAGTGAAAAGTCCATCTTATTAGTTTTCAATCAAACAATGTGTGATTAAAACTTGTATTACTGCCAAGTGATAGCATTCAACTTGAACATACATTTCCCCCTAAGAGTCATCTCTAAATTACTTCTATATCTATTTATGTAATCTTTCATGAGAGGACAAAAATTTTGCAATATTGAAGATATTCATAACAAAATGCCACAGGCTATGTTGGTAATTTTAAGAGAAAAGCTTGGAAAATGACCCAGACCATAACAGTATCGGTGGAATAGGTACTTAGCATTCTAACATGACTAATTTGAAAGATATTTATTTAAAAGTAGAAGTTCTAGTGTATTTTGGTGTTTTAGAAAATATACCATGGTTAATAATAATATTGTTCTATTGATTTCATGACTTGAAGTTAAATTCAAATGCTAAAAATTACTAGTTCCAGAGTCTCATGGAATGGTAATACAATTGTAAAGATGATGGGGGGAAAAAAAACAATTGTAAAGATGATGAGAGAGACAGAGACCAAGAGAGATTATTCAGCATAAACAAACATCACCTAGGTTTTCCTTTGAAAATTTTGTTTTTAGGGGCGCCTGGGTGGCACATTCCAGTATGTATATGCCTTTTGATTTCGGCTCAGTTCATGATCTCATGATTCATGAGATCAAACCCTGCGTTGGGCTTTGCGCTGACAGTGTGGAGCCTGCTTGGGATTCTCTCTCTCTCCTTCTTTCTGCCCCTCCCCACTCATGCACTCTCTCACTACCTCTCTCTCAAAAACAAATAAACATTTTTTAATTTGCTTTTATGCCTAATAAGTCTTTTTTTTCTTTAATTTTGAGAGAGACAGCGCGAGCACGGGAGGGGCAGAGAGAGGGAGAGAAAGAGAATCCCAGGCAGACTCTGTGCTGCCAGTGCAAAGCTAGATGTGGGGCTCAAACCCATGAAGCTGGGAGATCATGACCTGAGCCAAAATCAAGAGTTGGACGCTTAACCGGCAAAGCCACCAGGCACCTCTTATGCCTAATGAATCTTGACTGCCATTTTAATAAAAGCAAGTAATCTGTTATTCATAGACCATAAATAAGTACTAAGTATGCATTTATACCAGTTTTTGTGATGTCAGGACCCAAGGATATAAGAATTCTAGCTAAAATTGTAGTGCTAGAATGAAGAAAAGGAGAAACATGCTGCATACTCTGGCACAGTCTGGACCCATCCATACATGGTACCTCTACAGCCATGTCTTCTTCTAAGAAAGTCACTCATAACTGATCATAGATTTTTTTTTCCCAAGCTAGTCCTCAGGGTGCCTTACAACTGTTCTCAACATAACAACCCCAGTTTACACTTTTAGCAGATTAAAGTTGTCATGAAAGATGAAGCGCATCTCCCATCCTAGAAGGTACATGGGCATCATTGACTCTAGAGGAGAAATGGACACCTGAGGTATCAGTTTGCACTCCCTCTGCCACCATCACATGTGAACCCACTGGGAGAGACATTACAATAGGTCCCATTCTCAGAGGAAGGGCAGGGCTGAGCACCATGGGTTATTGAATGGTTACTACATTTAGTTCTTAGAAAAACTCTTAGGTCTAGAGATTGTTTTTCTGCATTTTTCAGCTGGGGAAAGGATGTACAAAAAGGTTAAGTGAGTTATCTCAGGTCACAGAGCTGGGGTCTGCTACAAACACGTGTAGTTCCTTTCCTCACTAGGTAAGTGGTTGTAACGTGCAAATACAAAATTTATTGATATACATTAAGTTCATATTCACCCATCTCACTAAGTTTTGTTATTGTTTTTACATTTTTTCTCTTGATTAGTTTTATATTTCCCATATGTCCCATAATAGCAGCTGCAAAGAACGATCATCCTACCTTTATCCTTTTCAACTTCTATGCCTCTAATTTCTGTCTTTGGCCTAATTGCAATAGCTGGTGTCTTTAAGCAATGTTACCATGATAGCACTGATAGTGGAAATCCTAACCTTGTCCCACATGTTTATGGAAAAACAGTACTGCTTCCCACATCAATATTGATGTTAGCTTTGGGATTGAGCCCAATATATTTTTTATCAAGTTAAGAATATTTTATTTAAGGTTTTAAATCAAGAATGTACACAGACTTTTTTTTTAGCAGCTTTGAGATATAATGCACATGCCATTCAATCTAATGGCTTTTAGTATATTCACAGAATTGTGCAACCAGTAACACTCTGATTTTAGAATCTAATTTAGAATTTGATTTTCTACAGTTCAAAAAGAAACCTCAGACCCATTAGTAGTCACCCCCTTCCTGACCCCAGCCCCACACTAGGCAACCACCTATCTACTTTTGTTTCTATAGCTTTGCCTTTTCTGTATATTTTATGTAAACAGATCATACGATATGTGGCCTTTTATGGATGACTTACATCAAAATGTTTGCAAATGATCACATGATTCACCTTAGATCTATTACCGATCTAAGTATGCTAATATATTTTCTCATTGGAACCACCTTCACATTCTTGGAATGACTTCTTTAAATTGATGACTGAATTACCTTTGCTAGTAATTTATTTAGGATTTTTAAACGAATATTGTGTTGCATATTGTCTTTTATGATTTTTTGTTGTTGGAATTTAGTAACAATGTTTTATGTATACTACTTCATAGGATGGATTTGGAAGCTTTTCATCTTCACCTAGGTTCTGGAGCAATTTAACTAGTACTGGATTTATACCCTGTGAAACACCACAGAGTCCCTTTTAAAGGATTAACTCTTTAACAACATTGTTTCTTCTATGCTAGTCTTTCAAAGTTTTCCTCCCTTTCCTGGAATCTGTCTTGGTAAATTTTATTTTTCTAGAAAACTATCCATTTCAAAATATTTCAAATGTATGTTCATGAAGCTTAGAAAAACAGCCTCCTATGGTTCACTTAATTTCATCTGCAACTAAGGTTATTTTTTTCTCTTGTTTCTTCTTTAGCATGTTTGTGCTTTCTCCCTTTTTCTTGCCTACTTACCTGACATTTATTATTTTTTTAAGACCCAACTCAGATACACATGCTGCTCTACTATCTTTCAGTTTTTTAATTTATTGATTTCTACTTTACCTTACTAATTCCATACTTTGGCTTTCCTTTGGTCTTTTTCTAACTTCTCCAGTTATGTGTTTAATTCATTTATGATCATGCTTTCTTATTCATTAATATAAATACATAACATTTTATCCTCTGACCCTTACTATCAACTGTAAACCCCTGTGCTGTTATGTAGTATTTTCATCATCAATGAAATTATCACTCTATTTCATGAATTATAAATTATGAATTTTATGAATTATTGAAGAGGAAATGTCGACATTTCTATGTGGCGGGACTTTTTGTATTTATTGATTGATTGAAATATAGTTGATACACAGTGTTACATTAGTTTCAGGTGAAAAAAAATAGTGATTCAACAACTCTATACGTTATGCTATGTTTACCACAAGTATAGCTACCATCTGTCCCCATGCGATGCTATTACAATACCATTGACTATATTCTCTATATGCTATACCTTTCATCTCCATGGCCTGTTGAGTCCATAACTGGAAGCCTATGCCTCCCACTCCCTTTCACCCATTTTGCCCAACCCCTCAGCCCCCTCTCCTCTGGCAACCACCAATTCGTTCTCTACATTTATTAGTCTGTTTCTGCTTTGTTTGTTTGCTTTGATTTTTAAGATTCCACATATAAGTGAAATCATATGGTATTTGTCTGACTTATTTCACATAGCATAATACCTTCCAGGTCTATCCTTGTGATAAATGGCAAAATATCATTCTCTTTTATGACTACTATTTCACTATACATATATATATATATATATATATATATATATATATATATGTGCGTTCACTATACATATATATATATATATATATATATATATATATGTGCGTGTGTGTGTGTGTGTGTATTATCACCACATATATTTCATATAAATCATGCACATATCATTTAACATATAAATATATAATATATAGCACATATATACTATCTATAATATATATGAAATATACAATAAATCATTGTGAGATATATGTGTGTGTGCGTATATATACACATATATGACATATACAATAAATCATTGTGAGATATATGTGTGTGTGTGTGTGTATACATACATACATATATATATCTCACAATCAATTAATCTATGGATTTATTCATCTCTTTATCCATTCATGTACCAATGGACACTTGGGTGTTTTGTAAACCTTGGTTATTGTAAATAATGCTGTGATAAACATTGGGATGCACAAATCTTTTTGAATTAGTGTTTTTGTTTTCTTTGGGTAAATACTCAGTAGTGGAATTACTGGATCATATAATGTTTCTATTTTTAATTTTTGGAAGAACTTTCATATTCTTTTCCAAAGTGGTTGAACCAATTTACATTCCAACCAATAGTGCATGAGGGTTCCTTTTTCTTGTGGTGGGACTTTCTGACTTTCTGATTTTAAGTTCTAATTTACTGCATTCACATCATGAAATTTTGCCTAAATTCATTTTATTTTATGATAGCTATTGAAGTTTCCTTTGAGGCATACAATATAAAGAGTAGAGTAGAGTCACATTCCTTGTGACTATCCTAAGGCAGCTGAAAATAAGGCATATTACCTATTTTTAAGGGATAAAGTTCAATATGTATATCAAGTAAGTCTGCCTCATAAGTCTATCTTGTACTTCTATTTTTCATATCCCTAGTGTTTTTAATCCTTAGTTATTTTGCTCACTTGATTTTTTTGGTCCCTTTAATTCGTTATGGACAGAAAAAGATGAGTTAAAATCTATTATGACCACTGTGTTTCTAATTCTTCTTATAATTTCCTAGCATTTCCTTTATGAATGTTGATTTTATATTATTTAGGCCCTAACATTCATAACTGTTGTATATTTATTGGAAAGTGTGCCCATTGGTAGTAGTGGTTCCTTTTTTTGATGTATTTATTTTTTGCCATAAATTATATATAACTAGACCCAATTCTCAATGTTAATCCTTCTGCCATTATTTTCTTCTCATCATTTGGAAAACTAAAGCTCATCCTCTCATTATTTCTTCCAGAAAAATTCATGAGAACAATATTCTCTAAGTTCTTGCATATTTGATGTACATATATGCTGTCTTTACATTTGAATGACAGTTTGTCTGAATACAAAATTTGAGGGTCACACTTCTTTTCCTTGAAGACTAGTAAGACTTGTTCCATTATCAAATACTGCTATAAAACAATCTAAAGACAGGCTGATTTTTTTTTCATTTTAAGTGACTTGATTTTATTGCTTAGCTTCCCAAATGACTACTCTTTAGATCTTTGATGTCTCATTATTATCTGTTTATTTGCTGGCATATACTAAACTGCTGTCAAAAGTTACATAAACTCACTATGTAAGAGCTCAAAAAGGGTAGAGATTGTTTTCTTGCTAGGGTATCAATATTCCAGGTTAGGATTTAAAGGACTTCTAATCACGTGGTCACTCAGCTCTGGCTTCTTTGATCAATGTGGTCACAACAGCAGCCCATTGGAAGGAATGAGCATGGAGTAACCTCATGGAATGTTATGTGGACTATGTTAAAAATGGGACACATAATTTATGTTCACATGCCATTGACTAGAATGCAGTCGTATGACATAAAAGAGGCCAGAAATGTGTTTAAGTGTCCAAGATGAAAAATTTTAAAAGCTTTAGGTGGACATTATCAATTTTAGCCACAATCTGTTCCTGAGCCACCACATAGGCATGCAAATCCTACTGACCACACATGTAAAACATTCACTCCTCCCCAAGGGAAACACCCCAACATTATTCACCAATTGCATCTAATTCAAAGTCTAGGATTTCTGCATGATTTCTAGCCATTAAGGCCCAATTCTGGTTCCTTAAGGATTAATAATCTACAGAGTAAAAATACAAGTTATCTATCCTCCAGTCTCACAAAGAAAAACACATCTAATATGCAATAATGGAGTACAGACAAGATAACCACAATAACAATCTCCATTTAGAAAAGGAAAGAATGAGGGACGCCTAGATGGTTCAATCAGTTAAGCATATGACTTTTGATTTCAGCTCAGGTCATAATCTCACAGTTTGTGAGTTTGAGCCCCGCATTTGCTCTGTACTGACAGTGCAGAGCCTGGTTGGGATTCTTTCTCTCCCCTCTCTCTCTGCCCCTACACCACTTACTCTCTGTCTCAAAATAAAAAAAAAAAAAATTTAAAATTAAAAAGGAAGGGAAAGAATGAGAAACACACAGTAGTCATAGCAATGATGGAATCCAGTTGGGTAAGCATTGTGAAGTCTTAGCAAAGTTGGAAGTTTCTCAATTATACCTGCTCTCTCTGAAGACTTTGCTGTTTCCCAAATCCTCTTGCCCCACCCTCCAGAAGATTCTTTTTTGCCCCTTATCCATGGCCATATCTGAAGTGAACACTGGGAAGTATGACCCCCTTGGAAACTGTACAATGAAAGCAATGTGAGCTAGGATATAATACATCAAGGCCCAGCCCATACCCTTTCTATGTGCTATAATGGCAACCATGTGAACCACAGCAAAGGATTAATGATAATGTTGACTGGGCAAGTATCAGTAGCCTTTGGTGGAATAAGAATCCTGAATCCCTCAACAACTATGTGGAAAAGTGGTCCTCTTTCCTGAACTTGGAACATTTGACCTTGACCATTAGAAGAGAATTCCTTTGTATTTTGAATGTATTTGTTATAATAATCTAGCCTCTACTAATTAATATACAAATTAGTAACAGGAATGGGATAATACCATAACTCTGACTTAAAATATATGATACTGGTTTCGTGGTTAGGCAGTTGGTAGTAAAGAAACAGACATTATAAGCTAAAAAGCTGCAGACCCATGCTGTGCTGGGGAAAACCATTAAATATGCTTCATTCCACTGAATAAAACCATGACACATGGCCACTCCCAAACTAAGCAGAGAAGTATGATCTAGCTCTGTGCTCAGGAGTAGGAAGAAAAGGTTTGGTAGTCAGCAGTCTCTGGTATAGCATTCTGTATTCTTTTTTTTTTTTTTTTTTTTTTTTGAGACTTGGTATGCCCATTTACTCTGCAGATTTAATGCATAAAGAGTATTTTCAGAATTCTTTATTCTGGTCTAATATTTCTATTTTCTTCTTCAGGGCCTCCATTTAAACTTACATTTTATTTGCCTTGAGTATGTTCAATATCTACACCTACATTCAATCCAGGCCACTTATAAAGGGGCTAAGCTATCAAGAAGTATTCCATGAAAAGAATTATTGTGGAAAATTCATGAAAGTTTTCACAGGAGTTACTACACAAATGATAAAGAAAACTAAGCAGTTGTGGATAATATTATGTACCTGGTAGATTCATATACTGATACTCAATCTTGACCTGATGCTTTATTATCATTACTTTATACTTAATTTTTCAAAACATGACACACACTTAAAAAAATAAATCTTCTGAGGCAACATTCTCCAAGTAATACAGCATTCCCCCAATTTGTCCACTCTGAACACAAAAACCTTGGCTACAAAACGTGAGTATAATATATCTGTAGTAATTACACCCTATGAAGTCAACAAAAGAGGCATTGAGAACACCTAAATGACTCCCATGAAAAAAAGAACAAAATGGAGACCAAATTACCAAATAAGCAAATATGTATAAAACTATGAATGCTACAGTAGGATTGAGATATGAATGTTCTCATAACAATCTACTTATTTTAAATAAGCCAACCAAGGCTATCACAACAGGGTCTATTCTGGTTCTCTGGATTTTTCTTTTTTGCTCACTGGCAACTTTCTCCTATTCCTTTTCTGTATGTCTACCAAATTATTCTAAGTGGAGACATGACTCTCCTATGCCAGATTCTTTGTTATTATTATTTATTAAAATTATTCCAGAGGAGAGGAGCCAAGATGGTGGAACACCATGGAAGCTTTTTGTGTGACTCGCGCCCATGAAATACAGCCAGACCAACACTAAACCATCCTACACACCTAGAAAACCGATTGGAACATTAACACAACAATCTGCACAACCTGAACCACAGAATTCAGCAGGTACACAACACAAAGAGCTGAACTTGGGGAGCAAGAAGCCCCGAAAGATAGGGAACCCCTTTTGTGGGCGGAGAGACGCTGGAGACTGGGGAGGAGGGGGGCATACGGGAAAAGCACACCTCCCCAAAAGCAGCTGGAGAGAAAGTGGAAAATTGGAAACAGCTGCAGGAACTAAACTAAAAAGGGAGAAACGAGAAAGGAGAGGGTTTAAATGCCATTAAGATTGTAAACAAGGGGAGCTCAAAGGCTGCAACTCTGCAGCTTGATACCTGGTAATGCTCTGGTGGGAAAGGTGAATCCCCAGGAACAGAGTGGGGTCCGGGAGGTTCTCAGGCCACATGGGGAAAAGCGGTTCCACTGCTGGAAGGACATTTGGTAGAGACTGTTGAAGCCACCTGGAGCAGGTCAAAGCTGCAGTCCTCTGGAAGTAAGGGGCCGGGGAAAATAGCTGCATCTGAGACAAATCTTGGGAGAGAGGTACTGCCTGGGGCATAGTCATGGAGAGTGGAAAAGCGGGAGTGAACTAGAGCTGAAGACAGAAGACCGGTGCATGATTTCTGATCCGGGAAAACACACTGGGTGGCTGGGTGGCGCCATTTTTCACCACTCCCGTGTATGCGCACCAACAAGCACTGCAACAATCCACCCCAGTAGGCTAGCAGCGCCATCTAGGGGAGAGCGGAGCTGTTACACCGAGCCCTACCCAACTGGGCCAACTTCGGTCTTCAAGAACAAAAACCTCACCGCCGGCTTAATTTATGGACTCTAAAGAGCTACATGGACTGACCTCTAGGGGAAAACAAAGCAATTTCAGTCCTAATTCAATCTGTTAGCAGGTTCATCTATTCAACTTTTTTTCTCTCTCAGTTCTTTTTTCTCTTTTACAATTCTTTTTCTTGAACACAGAAAGAGAAAAAACTCATTTTTATTTTCAATTTTTATTAAAAATATGTCTTTAATTTTTTTACTATTTTTTCTACTTTTATGTAAATTTTTTCAAATTCTACTTTACTTCCATCATTTTATTTTAGCCTACTACAGTGTACTCACCTTTTCAAATTTTCGAACAATTTCCTTTTTTTCTTTTTCTTTTTTTTCTCTTTTTCATTTTCTTTAATGAAGAAAAAGAAAAACTTCATTCTTACTCTCAATTTCTTTTAAAATATTTTTATTTAATTTTTATTCCTATATTTTTGGCTTTTATGTAAATTTTTCAAATTCTATCTTACTCCTATCATTTTATTTCAGTCTACTACAGTGTATTCACTTTTTCAAACTTTCAAATGATTTCTTTTTTTTGTCTTTTCTTTTTTCTTTTTTTATCTTTCTTTTTCATTTCTTTTCTATTTTCTTAAATACAGAAAATGAAAAAATTCATATTTTCTTTAATTTTTATTAAAAAATATTTTTCTATAATTTTTTCTACTATATTCTCTCCTTTTGTGTATTTTTGTCTAGTGTATTAATTTTTTCAAATTCTCAAACAATTTCCTTTTTTTCTGCCCCCCTTTTTTTGTTTTTGCTTTGTTTTCATATTTGTTTTTGTTTTTGTTTTGTTTCTCAAATCTGTCAAATCACTTTCTACACCCAGACCAAAACACAACTAGGATCTAGCATCATCTATTCGATTTTTATGTTTGTGTGTTTTTAATTATTAATTTTAATATTTTTTAATTTCAATTTTTCTATCTCATTCTTTTTCTCCCTTCAAAACGACAAACGAAGGAATTCACCCAAAAAGAAAGAGCACGAAGAAAACGACAGCCAGGGATTTAACCAACACAGACACAAGCAAGATGTCTGAACCAGAATTTAGAATCACAATAATAAGAATACTACCTGGAGTCAAGAATAGATTAGAATCCCTTTCTGCAGAGATAAAAGAAGTAAAAAATAGCCAGAATGAAATTAAAAATGCTATAACTGAGCTGCAATCACAGATGGATGCAGCAGCGGCAAGGATGGACAGGCCAGAACAGAGAATCAGCGATACAGAGGACAAACTTATAGAGAATAACAAAGCAGAAAAACAGAGGGATATTAAGGCAAAAGAGCACGATTTAAGAATTAGAGAAATCAGTGACTCAGTAAAAAGGAACAACATCAGAATCATAGGGGTCACAGAAGAGGAGGAGAGAGAAATAGGGGTAGAAGGGTTATGTGAGCAAATCATAGCAGTTAACTTTCCTAACCTGGGGAAAGACACAGACCTCAAAATCCAGGAGGCACAGAGGACTCCCATTAGATTCAACAAAAAACGACCATCAACAAGACATATCATAATCAAATTCATAAAATACTCAAGCAAGGAGAGAATCATGAAAACAGCAATGGAAAAAAAAGTCCTTAACCTAAAAGGGAAGAAAGATCATGTTTGCAGCAGATCTATCCACAGAAACTTGGCAGGCCAGAAAGGATATATTCAGTGTGCGGAATCAGAAAAATACGCAGCCAAGAATTCTTTATTCAGCAAGGCTGTCATTCAAAATAGAAGGAGAGATAAAAAGTTTCCCTGACAAACAAAAATGAAAGGAGTTTGTGACCACTAAACCAGCCCTGCAAGAAATTTTAAGGAGGACTCTCTGAGGGGAGAAAAGATGAATATATATGTGTGTGTGTGTGTGTGTGTGTGTGTGTGTGTGTGTGTGTAAATACCAAAAGCAACAAAAGATTAGAAAGGAACAGAGAACACCACCAGAAACTCCAACTCTACAAGCATCATAATGGCAATAAATTCATATCTTTCAGTACTCACTCTAAACGTCAATGGACTCAATGCTCCAATCAAAAGGCATAGGGTAACAGAATGGATAGGAAAACAAGACCCACCTATATGTTGTTTACAAGACACCCACTGTAGACTGAAGGACACCTTCAGATTGAAAATAAGGGGATGGAAAACCATCTATCATGCTAATGGTCAACAAAAGAAAGCCAGAGTAGCCATACTTGTATCAGACAATCTAGACATTAAAATAAAGACTGTATCAAGAGATGCAGAAGGGCATTATATCATAATCAAGAGGTCTATCAACCAAGAAGACCTAACAATTGTAAACATTTATGTGCCAAATTTCAGAGCACCCAAATATATAAATCAATTAATCACAAATATAAAGAAACTCATTGATACTAATACCATATTAGTAGGAGACTTCAACACCCCACTCACAGCAATGGACAGATCATCTAATCAAAAAATCAACAAGGAAACAATGACTTTGAATGACACATTGGACCAGATGGACTTAACAGATATATTCAGAACATTTCATCAGAGAGCAGCAGAATATACATTCTTCTCCAGTGCACATGGAACGTTCTCCAGAACAGACCATATACTGGGACACAAATCAGCCCTAAGTAAGTACAAAAAGATTGAGATCATACCGTGCATATTTTCAGATCACAATGCTATGAAACTTGAAATCAAGCACAAGAAAAAATTTGGAAAGGTAACAAATACTTGGAGACTGAAGAACATCCTACTAAAGAATGAATGGGCTAACCAAGCAGTTAAAGAAAAAATTAAAAAGTATATGGAAGTCAATGAAAATGACAGCACCACAACCCCAAACCTCTGGGACGCAGCAAAGGCGGTCATAAGAGGAAAGTATAGCAATCAAGTCCTTCCTAAAGAAGGAAGAAAGATCTCAGATACACAACCTAAACTTATGCCTTAAGGAGCTGGAAAAAGAATAGCAAATAAAACCCAAAACCAGCAGAAGACAGGAAATAATAAAGATTAGAGCAGAAATTAATGCTATTGAAACCAAAAATAAACGGTAGAACAGATCAATGAAACCGGAAGCTGGTTCTTTGAAAGAATTAACAAAATTGATAAACCATTAGCCACTTTGATCAAGAAGAACAAGGAAAGGACCCAAATAAGTAAAATCAAGAATGAAAGAGGAGAGTCACAACCAACAGAGCAGAAATAAAAACAATAATAAGAGAATATTATGAGCAATTATATGCCAATAAAATGGGCAATCTGGAAGAAATGGACAAAATTCCTAGAAACATATACACTACCAAAACTGAAACAGGAAGAAATAGAAAATTTGAACAGACCCATAACCAGTAAGGAAATCAAATAAGAAATCAAAAATCTGCCAAAAACAAGAGTCAAGGGCCAGATGGCTTTCCAGGGGAATTCTACCAAACATTTAAGGAAGAATTAACAGCTATTCTCTTGAAACTGTTCCAAAAAATAGAAATGGAAGGAAAACTTCCAAACTCTTTCTATGAAGCCAGCATTACCCTCATTCCAAAACCAGACAGAATCCCACTAAAAAGGAGAACGATAGAACAATTTCCCTCATGAACATGGATGCAAAAATCCTCAACAAGATATTAGCCAACGGGATCCAACAATACATTAAAAAAATTATTCACCACGGCCAAGTGGGATTTATACCTGAGATACAGGACTGGTTCAATATCCACAAAACAATCAATGTGATTCATCACATCAATGAAATAAAGGACAAGAACCACATAATCCTCTCAATAGATGCAGACAAAGCATTTGACAAAATACAACATCCTTTCTTGATAAAAACCCTCAAGAAAATATAGACAGAAGGATCATACCTCAAGACCATAAAAGCCCTATACAAAAGACCCAATGCTAATATCATCCTCAATGGGGAAACACTGAGAGCTTTCCCCCTAAGGTCAGAAACAAGACAGGGATGTCCACTTTCACCACTGTTATTCAACATACTATCGGAAGTCTTAGCTCTGCAATCAGAAAACACAAAGAAATAAAAGGCATCCAAATCGGCCAGGAGGAGATCAAAGTTTCACTCTTTGCAGATGACATGAAACTCTATATGGAAACCCAAAAATTCCACTAAAAAACTGCTGGAACTGATCCATGAATTCAGCAAAGTAGCAGGATATAAAATCAATGCACAGTAATCGGTTGCATTCCTATACACCAACAATGAAGCAACAGAAAGAGAAATCAAGGAATCGATCCCATTTACAATTGCACCAATAACCATAAAATACCTAGGAATGAATCTAACCAGAGGTGAAAAATCTATTCACTGAAAACTATAGAAAGCTTATGAAAGAAATTTAAGAAGACACAAACAAATGGAAAAAAAGATTCCATGTTCCTGATAGGATGAACAAATGTTGTTAAAATGTCAATACTACCCAAAGCAATCTACATATTCAACACGATCCCTATCAAAGTAACACCAGCATTCCTCACAGAGCTAGAAGAAACAATCCTAAAATCTGTATGGAACCAGGAAAGCCCCTGAATAGCCAAAGCCATCTTGAAAAAGAAAAACAAAGCAGGAGGTATCACAATCCCAGACTTCAAGCTGTATTACAAGGTTGTAATCATCAAGACAGTATGGTACTGGGACAAAAACAGACTCAGATCAATGCAACAGAATAGAGAATCCAGAAATGGACCCACAAACGTATGGCCAACTTATCTTTGACAAAGCAGGAAAGAATAGCCAAAGGAATAAAGACAGTGTCTTCAGCAAGTGGTGCTGGGAAAACTGGACAGCGACATGCAGAAGAATGAACCTGGACCACTTTCTTACACCATACACAAAAATAAATTCAAAATGGATGAAAGACCTCAATGTAAGACAGGAAGCCATCAAAATCCTCAAGGAGAAAGCAGGAAAAAACATCTTTGATCTTGCCCGCAGCAATTTCTTACTCAACATGTCTCCGGAGGCAAGGGAAACAAAAGCAAAAATGAACTACTGGGACCTCATCAAAATAAAAAGCTTCTGCACAGCCAAGGAAACAATCAGCAAAACTAAAAGGTAACCGACAGAATGGGAGAAGATATTTGCAAATGACATTATCAGATAAAGGGTTCGGATCCAAAATCTATAAAGAACTTATCAAACTCAACACCCAAAAAACAAATAATCCAGTGAAGAAATGGGCAAAAGACATGAATAGACACTTCTCCAAAGAAGACATCCACATGGCCAACCGACACATGAAAAAATGCTCGACATCACTCATCATCAGGGAAATACAAATCAAAACCACAATGAGATACCACCTTACATCTGTCAGAATGGCTGACATTAACAACTCAGGCAGCAACAGATTTTGGCGAGGTTGCAGAGATAGAGGATCTCTTTTGCATTGTTGGTGGGAATGCAAGCTGGTGCAGCCACTCTGGAAAACAGTATGGAGGTTTCTCAAAAAAGTAAAAATACAACTACCCTACAACTCAGCAATTGCACTACTAGGCATTTATCCAAGGGATACAGGTGTGCTGTTTCGAAGGGACACATGCACCCCTATGTTTATAGCAGCGCTATCAACAATAGCCAAAGTATGGAAAGAGCCCAAATGTCCCACAATGGATGAATGGATAAAGAAGAGGTGGTATATATATACAATGGAGGATTACTTACCAATCAAAAAGAATGAAATCTTGCCATTTTCAACTATGTGGATGGAACTGGAGGGTATTACGCTAAGTGAAATTAGTCAGTCCGAGAAAGACAAAAATCATATGACTTCACTCATATGAGGACTTTAAGAGACAAAACAGATGAACATAAGGGAAGGGAAACAAAAATGATATAAAAACAGGGAGGGGGACAAAACATAAGAGACTTTTAAATATGGAGAACAAACTGAGGGTTGTGGAGGGGTTGTAAGAGGGGGGATGGGCTAAATGGGTAAGGGGCATTAAGGAATCTACTCCTTGGGGCGCCTGGGTGGCTCAGTCTGTTAAGTGTCCGACTTCGGCTCAGGTCCTGATCTTGCGGTTTGTGGGTTTGAGCCCTGTGTCAGGCTCTGTGCTGACAGCTGAGAGCCTGGAGCCTGCTTCAGATTCTGTGTCTCTCCATCTCTTGGCCCCTCCCCTGCTCATTGTCTGTGTCTCTCTGTCTCTCAGTAATAAATGTTAAAAAATTTTTTAAAAAATTATTCCATCTCTCAATCTATAGTTCCTTGATGTTAGTCTTAAATATTTAGGATTCATTTATTATACATTTAAGGAAATTGGTTTCCCAAAAATGTTCTTTTATTTTATTTTTTATTGAAACTCAAGTTAATTAACACACAGTGTAGCCTTGGCTTCAGGAATAGAACCCAATGATTCATGTTTTACATATGCCAAAAATGTTCTTTAAATTCTTTATTGTCCATGATGATGCAAAGTTATCCCTGCCCGAAGACAAAGAAAGTGTGGAATATGGATGTGTGGAATATGGATGTCTGAAACTGTTTCCCAAGTTTGCTTTATAGAAAATTCAGACCTGATTTGAAAGTTAGCTACTTGAGAGTTACCCATGTATATCTTGAGTAGATTTTATTTATTTAAATTAAAATTTTAAATAAATAAATATATAAATAAATGCACTATTACTTGGGGCACCTGGGTAACTCAACTGGTTAAGCATCCAACTCTTTATTTCGGCTCAGGTCATGATCTCACAGTTCGTGAATTTGAACCCCCACATTAGGCTCTGACAGTGCAGAGCCTTCTTGGGATTCTGTCTCTCTCTTTCTCTCTCTACCACTTGCACTCTCTCTCTCAAAATAAATAATAAAAATAAACTTTAAAAAACATTTAAAATGCATATTACTCATTACTTATTTCCTCAAAAATTATCTATGTTACTTAATCTGTGGAGCACTCTGTAACATTTCCCCCATTCTGGTCCTTTGTCTTTTACTCTACAGTGTCATGATGAAATAGATTCTTTTTAATTTACAGTGCAGAAATCCTAATTTCTAGATTGGGTTTTGAGTTCACACTGAATGAGCTAAAACATCAGTTAGAATACAAGCTGTATCACAGCAATAACAATTCCACCAATTGAAGCAATTTATGGATTTTACTATTCAACTCTTTCAAGGGTACATTCTTTTTATTATATTTTTGACATACATTCTTCTCTTCTTTCTAAGTGACAATATCATTTTTAACAATGTTGAGATTACACAGTTACTAGGATCTTCTTAATTCCCTACACTGGCATTTTACTATTTTAATCATCTCCTTCTCACAGCATTGGTGAGGGAGAAATTCCAACCCCAGGGTTTTGCAGGTGACCAAACACACAACACATAACATAGGACAAATGAGAGCAACAGCAGGTATTAGTCACATGCACCCATGGCCCAGGGGAGAAGGACACCATGCAGGGCCACACAGCAGTTGCACTGAGGACAGAACAGAGTGAACAGCAGGGACTGTGGGAGGCAGATTTTGTATTAAGAGGGTAGAATGGTTCCCCTGGTTCCCACAGAAGGATACAATTGGCTTGTTTGAATAATTTATGGGCTGTCAGAGAAGTAAAACCCAACAGTCAGAAATAAGCCAGAACTGCATTTGGTCACTTCAATAAAGGGCATTGTTTGACTAGGAGATCTTATCCACAGAAGGAAAGTGGGGTGGAACTTGTAGTAAGCCCATCGAAAGCCCTTCCAATTTTACCAGACATGAAGGCAATGCATAATATTAATTTCGGATCTTATACCATATTTACCTGTATAAATATACAATAGTAAGTAAGAATCACAAATTCTACAAATTTTTCAGGCATAATTTTACTCACTGTGACCTACGAAATTTCTTAGATGTTATCTGTCTTGAGGGAAAACTACTTCCTCCTATCAATTGTACATACCACTGATAGGGGAATTATTCATTACTTACAGTCCTGGCAATGACTCAGTACCTCAGTGCCTTAACATTCCCTCGGTACCCAAAAAGCAAGCTACTACTTTGTTATCTGGGCATGTCATCCTGGTCTTGTTATTAAAGATGGTTTGTATTTCCTGCATATTATTTGTGTACTCCACCCATGTAGGCATACACATGCCTTCAATACAGCTCTGGGGATGTTCTAAATGGAACATCACCAGTTACCATTTCTTTCCTGTGGTAAGATTCACAAGCACTTAAACCTCATGCCTTTCAAAAAAATGTTTCTGAAATAGTTTCCTCTCTGATACAAAAACAATAAATACCAACATCACCTCAGGGGTGACTGTGTTGGGAAGGTACTTCAAATCCCACTAGGGTAGTCTACCCATACCAGTAAAAAAGTGCTTTGAATATGACTGAAATGCTCAGTTTCCTTATCCAGGATAAACATATCCCAACAATATTGCTTATATTATTCTTTTTTCATGATACAAGGGTAAATGTCAGCCTCTTCCAAATAATCACTAATTCTTCATTTTAAAAAGTCTGAATTGATGCAGCTTTAATTTTACTTTAGAATAAAAAAATATCCTATACAAAGGGCCTGGTTAATTCCCACAGCTGAAGGGAATGTGGCAAAGAATAAAGCCATTCCTAACCATTTTTAACAGAAAAAAGCTATATTTCTTTACTCAAAATGTAGTTTTATTTGAGGGAACGCTCAGAGACTCAAGATTTTAGAAGATTATAGGCATATGAACATCATCAACTCTCACTTTGAACACCAAATTGCCAAAATAATTCAACCCCAGAATGCAATCAAAACCAGTTGGATTCTTCAGTAAATGAGTTAGCCACCTATTAGGGAGAAAGAAGAGAACAGGGATATATAATCAGAAAACATCTAGGTAAACACATCTAATATGAGCTTTCAGGGTCAGGTCTGCAAAGATTATCTATAGCAAGGTGAACCTGCTTTATAAGCAAAAGCCTATGAATATTTTCTGACCTCCCAGTTAGTGTAACAGTGAAACCCAAAAACATTGTAGGGGCATCTGGGTGGCTCAGTCTGTTGAGTGTCCTACTCTTGATTTCACCTCAGGTCATGATCCTAGGGTTGCGGGATCAAGTCCCACAAAGCTTGAGATTCTCTTTCCCTCTGCCTCTCTCCCCCAATAACACTCACTCTCTCACTCTCTCTAAAATAAAAAAAAAAAACAATAAATAAATACAAAAACACTGTAGTTTCAGATTCCCTAAGAAGTTAATTTCTGTGCACTTGTGCTTCATCTCGGCTTCTCTAGTTTCTTTTCTCCTGAAACTGCATTTCTTAAGTATGAAAATTCAGTTTAATGGTATGTAACTTTTGATTTATGGTATTTCCCTCTTTTCTTGACACATGGTACTGGTACTTCTCATTTCTACCATAAAATAAATCATCCAGATTTCTAAGAGAAGTCTATCCACAGTTGGTTATTTTTAAAGTCTCTGATGTACCGGGAAGTGATACAAAATATCTAAATAAAAGAAAGTTTTGTAGGGATGACAAACCATGGAATAGCAAACTCACCAGCCTACAATTACATGATTTCTGCATTAAGCCAAAGTTTGCATACAAAATTTGGTTTCAAGTAGCCTTTGTTGCTTCCTTCTTTTCCCTCTTTATGGCATTTCTCTTTTATCTGTTCCCAGACTCCATTGCCATCATTTTCCATTAAATGGGATGAGTTTTATACAAGTACCTAGCATGTGAGGGGCACCTGGGTGGCTCAGTCAGTTAAGCATCTGGCTTCGGCTCAGGTCATGATCTCATCATTCCTGAGTTTGAGCCCCACGTGGGGCTTTGTGCTGACAGCTCAGAGCCTGAAGCCTGCTTCGGATTCTGTGTCTCCCTCTCTCTCTGCCCCTCCCTGCTCACGCTGTCTTTTCTCTCTCTTAAAAATAAATAAACATTTAAAAAAAATTTTTAAAAACAAGTACCTAGCATGTGACCAGATTATAGCACTCAATACCATGTCTTTTCCTTGACCAACTATAACTATAAGATGACATCTACTAAATTTATTTATACCAACACATCAATGGCTTAACAGTCCCCTTTGTAGTGGGTACATTTTATTGTATATCTGAGAGGCATCATATCTCCCTCTTATACCAACTAAACTTCTTTCTTTAAAGAATTTCTCTTTCTCCTTTCCTTATGTTCTTGGTGGGGCTACCAATCACAGTTCACCTTCCTTTCTAGATACAAGGGTAGGCCAGGGGTCTATGCTAAACTAACTGGGTTCTCCTTGCCACATATCTGAATCTAAAGCAGAGATTCTAAAGGGCAGATAATCAATAGGTGCCAAATTACTCAGTGGTGGAACCCAGGGAGAAATTCCACAAGTTCCCACTATTGACAACCTAAGTCTTCTTAGCTCTCCGCCCTTTCTGAGAAAGAATTATTCACCTCTGTCTTCAATTCAATCAACTCTGACCAATCATCTCATAATATCACATCTCTTGCTTAAGTTAGTCAAAATCAGTTTCTCTGTGTATAAACAAGGACACTTAACACATACTGCCACCACTGCCACTGACCCCAACCACAGAGTGGGGGTAGAGAAGAGCTTGCATTTTTTAAAGAGAAATCTAAAGGGCAAGACAATCATTAACCCAAATAAATAAGATTCTGATAGTGAAATATCAAGGGTCAGAAAGAGATAAAAGTGGACAAAATTTGGGCTGAGCGGTAAAGTTTCTCATACTTATATTCCTTGATTGATATTGTATACCTTATAAACTCTCCAGAACCCAGAAATATTTAAACTACACTTAACTATTTCAATTCACCTAAGCTAATTTTTAAGTAAATGAGGAGATGAAAGGCTTCAGGAACTCCTTAGAAATTAGAAAAAAACTATATCCTTGATACAAATAACTATAGTCTTTAATTATTTTTGTGCACACAAATTTATGGTCTTAAATTATTTATGTGCATATAAACTTATGTATATTTATGTGTATGTATTTGTGTGTGTGTGTGTGTGCATATATATATATATATACATATATATAGCATAAAAAATTTTGCAAAGATTTTACAATGTATAGAACTCTGTAGTCTTCCAAGTCATGCCACTGTGTTGGTCAGGATAAGTAGCATAGCAATCCAGCTCCTTCTACTGAGGGACTCTGCATTTCCCCCAGGGCCTAAGAGTCATCTGCTGGATTGTCTGCATCTAGCCGGCTAATGAAGCAAAGAGAAAGAAGGTGGAGAATCACACACAGTGATGAGAAGACAGCCTGGGTGGCAAACATCATTTCCCCACACATTCTGTTTTCAAGAATCAGTTACAAGTCCCCACCACATGCAGTGTGGTTAGGAAGAAGCTTAGTTGTGTTCAGGAAGCACAGAAAAGGTTTATGAGTACGTGGCTGGTTATCTACCACTACTTCACCCATCTCTGAAGAGGCTAGCAGTGTGATATGAGCACTGTATTTGTAAAAACTATGATTTATGTTTCAACAATACTGCAGTTTTTTACTTAAACATTTTTCATTAACATGTAAAACATAAAATTTTCACAGTAGAAACAATTGTTTACAACTTCGTTTTATTCATTCCTCTAAAATTAAATAAAACATTCTGTGTGTCTCTGTCTTGATAAATAGATGAGAAAAGATAGAGATAGATAGATGATAGATAGATAGATAGATAGATAGATAGATAGATAGATAGACAGATAGATAGACAGATAGATGGTATATAAAGTATCTCTTTGTCTTTGATTAAGAGTAAAGAAAATAAACCTTCTGTTTTGAAAGGCTAACTGAGCAGATATTTAAGTCCCTCCTTCTACTCAACACTTAGAGAAATTACAGATGAAAATAGAAAACTCAGTTTGACATTACTGACATATTAAAAATATCGGAATAAAATAAAATGATGTATTCAAATTGCTGGGAGAAAACAATGTCAACCAAGATACCGCATTCAGTAAAATAATAACCAAGAATGAGAAATAAATAAGGACAATTTCAGATAAAATTGAAAGAGGTTAGTCCAAATATATTAATTACAATATTTATAAACATAATAGACTTTATTAAAAACTCTCAATGTACATATTTTAATCTAGCTATATGCTTTTATGCAGAAAAATATATCTAAAACATAGTAACAGTTTAAGATTAAAAATGAAAGGATGGGAAAAGATGTAGTATCAAATATCAACCAAAAGAAAGCTACTATAGCAATATCAGTATGAAACTTTTATATAATATATTAATAAAGGGGGTCATATATCAATCCATAAAGCACGCACACACACACGCACACACACACACACACATACACACACACACACACACACACCAACTGGAGAGCAATTTAGTATTATCTCCTAAGAATACAACTTACTAAAAAACTTCTTACTAAACTTACTAAACTTACTAAACTTACTAAAAACTTTACTTCTAGAAAAATTCTTGCAAATGTGCAATAGGTGTTCAATATAAGGATATTCATTACAACACTGAGGAAAACAGCAAAAACCAAAAAACAAAGGAAATAACTCTCATAACCATCAAAAGGGAAACGAGTTAGTGAGTTGTGATGTTGTCATGCTACACTACAAAGTAGTTAAAGATACATAAATCATAGCTGCATCAATATGGATATAAGTCATAAGATAAAAATGAATGAAAAAATGGTTTTTCAAATTTGGTAGGTTGTATAAATGTTCACAAATTCTTCCATTCCCTATATTCTTGTACCTTTGCTGCATAACTTTGACAACACTCCCTCTTTAGACTCTAGACTCATTTTTGTTAATTTTTTGTTCAATTTACCAATTGAAAATGTGACCCAGGCAAAGCCTTATAAAGCACTTCAACATTAGGGTTGATCCACTTGTGGATTCTGGAACTCTTTCACCACCATTGGGAATAAACTCTGCTACTGGAGGATAAGAAACAATGTGAAGGAAAGACAAGCATTGCCTGTTGAGATCTTCTAGTCCAACCAATCCCCAGCCAACTCGGGAGCTGAGCAAGATGCAGAGGTAAACCGAGAAATGCTCAGCTGAACCCAGCTCAAATTATGGACCCACAGACTCTGAGGTAAATAAATGGCTATTGGCTTAAACCACTACATTTTGGGATGATTTGTTATACAGAGAATAACCTTTCTCTGATACACCCATGTACAGCTGAAACTATTTATATAGCTTTTATAAATTCGCAAAGCAATGCTAAATATTGCTATGCACATAACTTGCATGGCAGAATTATTAAATACAGATCAACATATACACATAAAGTTCATGATAGTGGTTAGTACTGGGATGAAGGGAAGAGAATACAAGCAGGAAAAGATAAAGAGGCAATTAAAAATTACCTATAGAATTTTTTTTTCTTGAAAAGTAAAAGAACTTTCCCAAAGGAAATAACAGGAGAAAATCTTCATGACTGATGCAAAAATGTCATAAATAGGACACAAAAATCACAAACCATAAAAGAATAAAATTGGACCTCATGAAATTTTTAAATGTCCTATCTTTGTAAAACATTACTAAGAAAATAAAAACACAAGGGACTCTAGAAGAAAATATTTGCAATGCATATATCTGACAAAGGATTTATCCAGAATATATTTTTTCAGGAATAAGAAGACAAATAGCCCCATTTGTCTGTTGGGGGGAAAAAAGATAACAAAAAAGCACCTGATCAGATGTTTAACATTGTTAGTTGTTAAGGAAATGCAAATTAAAGCCACAATGAAATTTCACCAAACATTAGAATGACTAAAATTAAAAAGGCTGAAAATAACAAGTAGTAAGTAAGGATACGGAGCAACTGAAACTCTGGAGGGAATATAAACTGATACAATCACCTTGGAGAAAAATATGGAAGCTCTTTTTAAACCGAACTAACACCGTATGTCCCAGAAATTCTCCTTCTAGTATTTAGTCCATTATGTAACATACGTCCACACAAAAAATTAATTGTACTTGAATGTTAATAGTAGCTTTATTTATAATAATCAAAACCTGGAACAACCCTAACAGTCATCAACAGGAGAATAGATAAACAGATTATACTTAATCTATATAACTGTACACTACCTGCCAATAAAAATAATTTCCTGATGAATGCAACATGGATGAATCTTGAAAACATTACACTGAGCAAAAGAAGTCAGATACAAATATGTACATACTGTATAATTCCATCTAGAAACTCTAGAATACAAATCTAATCTAGTTACAGAAAACAGATTGAACTGGGTGGGAGATTTGACCAAGAAAGGGTTCCAGAAACTTTTGAAGGAAAATAGACATACATTTTTTATTGTGTTAGTGGTTACATAGGTAATACATTTACCAAAATTCATCAAACCATATGATCAAAGTGGGTGCATTTTATTGAATATAAATCAATAATAATTGATCTATAAATAAAATATAAATAAATAAAATAAAAATATTTTTAAAAATCAATATTATTGATTTTTTAAATATTTTTAAAATATTTACGTAAGAAAACATGACAAGTATTGACACTTTTAATTCTGAATATTGAGTGCTGTATTACTCAGGGTACTAGCAAGAAGGTAATCTCACCTGAAATTTAAAGAAAATGTCATGAAGAGAATTTTTAAAAGAGGTATGGGCAGAGTTAGGAAAACCATCTGGTACCTTGGAGACATTCAGGAACTTGCACCCACAGGCCAAAGCAAGGAAAGGGGTCAGAATTATCTGAGTCCAGATGAACACCATGCGTCCCTAACACAACCTCTCTCATCCTCTTGGACACAGAAACAAAGACAATAAAATAGGTAAGAGAGAACACAGACATTTGGATTTCTTAATATTATTAGAGAAAATGTACTAGGAAACAATGACCAGAGATGAGGATAAATAGGTATTGGGTTTTTTTTAAGCTGAGGGGAAGGGTGTATATATGTAGGGCCTCATAAACCAAAATAAGGATTTGGGTCTTTATCCTGAATTCATTGAAGAGTTTCATGTAAAGGAATGTATGAAAAGAATTTCATTTTTAAATGATTACTCTAATTTTTTTCTTAAATAGATTCTAAAAATGTAATCACTATTAGGGATGGAATTTTTTTACTAAGATTGATTTAGAAATAGCATACATTGCAGCATTACTGATAATAGCAGTAGAATTATTATATAGAGAGTTCTGATGAAATATTTTCTAATTGTTTTGTTTCTACTATTTTCTTGAGTTTTTAATTTGGTTCAGGGTGATTATTTTGTAGTAGTTTAATTTGGTTAAAATTATTAAGTATTTTCATGATTGAATCTGCTTCCTATTTGGACATATCATTTTCAGCAATATTTTCTTCTTTATTGACTTTTTAAAATTACATACTTTAATTCATCTGAAATTAATTTTAATATGTTATAAAATATATGCTTAAAATGATTTTGAGTGCAGCAGCCAAGAAGCAGTGCCTGCAAGTGCCTTGCACATAAGAGGCCTTAGTGACGGTGTGTAGAATGAGTCTTCGAGTTTTGACTGTCAGGACTAATGATGGTAACATTTTGCCCATGCATTTTAATGTTATAGACATCACTTTTCTCATTCATTACACCAGAATATTCATACCACAGTGTTGCAACAAGATACAGTCCTTTTTTTCATTAATTTGAAAAATACAGTTATCTATTAATCATGATCAACCTTCTACAGTTATCTTTAAAATAATGAGTTGGCTATTTTAAAATTTTAATTGATTCATAAGTTATCTATGAATTTTTAGATGCAATGAGTGTGTTGTGTTGCCCTAAATAGAAAAGCATGCTGCCCAGAATGTATCCTAACTTACCTGAAAACAAACACCTTTGCAATTTATGCACCAATGCCAATGCTCAAATCCTGTGGTTGTTTTTCCCTCACAAAATGTGTACTTTTTAATCCCCATCACCTACTTCACCCAACACCTCTACCCACCTCCTCTCTGGCAACCATCAGTTTACTCTCTATAGTTAAGAGCCTGATTCTTGGTTGTCTGCGTCTCTCTTTTTTTTGCCTTTGCTCATTTGTTTGTTTCTTAACTTCCACATATTAGTTAAATCATGTGGCATTTGTCTTTCTCTGACATATTTTGCTTAGTATTATACTCTCTAGCTCCATATTGTTGCAAATGGAAAGATTTCATTCTTTTCTATGGCTGAGTAATATCCCATTGTGTGAGTGTGTGTGTGTGTGTGTGTGTGTGTGTGTGTGTGTGTGTATCTTCTTTATCCATTCATCCATCAGTGAATAGTTGGTCTGCTTCCATATCTTGGCTATTGTAAATAATGCTGATATAAACATAGGAGTGCATGTATCCCTGTGAGTTAGTGTTTTTGTATTCTTTGGGCAAATACTCAGTAGTGAGAATTGCTGGGTAATAGCATAGTTCTATTTTTAACTTTTTGAGGAACCTCCATTCTGTTTTCCACAGTGGCTGCACTAGTCTGCATTCCTACCAACAGTGCGCAAGAGTTCTTATTTCTCAACATCCTTGCCAACACTTGTTTCTTGTGTTTTTTATTTTAACCATTCTGACAGATATGACATGATATCTCATTGTAGTTTTTGATTTGCATTTCCCTGATGATGAGTGGTGTTGAGCATCATTTCATGTGTCTGTTGGCCATCTGGATGTCTTCTTTGGAGAAATGTAGGTTCATGTCTTATTCCCACTTTTAATTAGATCATTTGTTTTTTGGGTGTTGAGTTGTATAAGTTTTTTATAGACTTTGGATACTAACCTTTTATCAGATATGTCATTTGTAAATATCTTCTCCCATTCAGTAGGTTGCCTTTTAGTTTTGTTGATTGTTTCCTTTGCTGTGCATAAGTTTTTTCTTTTGATATAATTCCAATAGTTTAATTTTGCTCTTATTTTATTTTATTTTATTGTCCAGAATCTCTGTCATCTTTTTCTCAAGAACATAGTTTCTATGGCATCACAAATACTAAAATAACCACAATGGAGACATTTAAAGCAAGGTGACAAAGGGAAGCTGTGTCTCCAGATGCTCTACTACTCCTCATTATTCAAAGGTAACACACACAAACATGAGCCAGAAAAGTGCCTAAAACCCAACTTAGACTGAATGAGAAAATAAACATTTTTTTTTTGCATCATTAGTAGGTGTGTCCCAATTTCTCATCCAATTTGTCATTCCTCTATATTGTAAAATGGTTTGTAATCTTTGTCTAGAATGATGGGGAACCCCTCACTTCCCTCTAACAGAGCAAAGCTGGCCAGGAAGGAGGCAGACCTGAAGTATCTGGGAGTAGGTGGGTCTACAGAATGGATTCCACAATCACTGGGCAAGTAAGGTCTGAGAAAACAAATCTCTTCATCCCTCTAGCTTTAAATGCCCTTATTTTTAAAAATAAACACTTAGATTTAGTTTATCTCTAGGAATTCTAAGGTTCCACAATCAGGAATTCTAGTGTTAGAGAAAAAGATAACAAAGATACTGGACAACCACAACCAGTAATTGACCGAGTGCAAAATACAACAGAGAGACAAGTTTGGAGAACATGTCTCCAGAAGGGCCACACATAATAGTGCATACAGCAGACAGGTGTATAGATAGCTCAAGCATCTGGTATGTAAATGGGCAGTGGAGACAGGTGAGAACAGGGAGGGCGATCCTCAACAGCACCTGAATATCCCTTATAAGGATGTGGGAAACGTTTCTGTAAGTAAATGAACTGGGTTTAATCAAAGCCAACCTTTGATCTGATTCCACATCATCCTGAAACACAACTCGTTCTCATCACACCTGCTGTCATCAGAGGCAGCTATTCCCAACAAGGGTACATGCCCTCCTCCTCTCTACAGAGTGTTTCAAAATATTGGTAAAGTCATTTCCCAAAACCATGTAAAAATGTAATCAATGTATTTCAGTTTTGAGTAGATAATACATTTACATGTACAATATTTAAACAATGCCAAAGAATATACAAATAAAAAGTAAGTCTTCCTCCTATGCCTACGCAAATTTCCCTCCCCAAGGCAGCTACAAGAACCAATTTCCTGTGTTATCTTTCCAGAAGAACTCTAACATAATATCACACACACACATACACACACACACACACACACACACACACACACACACAAGATACATACTTTTTTATACAAATGATAGTATATGTACAGGTGAGAAAATTGAAAAGCTTTCTCATTTTGCTTTCATCTGCCTGAGATTCCATTGGATATCTTTACCAGAGTATATATAACCAGTTCCAGTTCCTACTTACGAACCTCTTTCCAATCTACTGCTATCACAAACAAGGCTACAGAGAATGTGCACATATGTCATTTTTTACATGTTTGAGTAAATCTGTAGGACAAAAGCCTGACCGGAATTTCAGGGTTAAAGCAACTGCGTACAGACCATTTGGAAGACAACAATAACAGAGTACAGCTACTCACGTATCTTTTAACCAGACCTCCTGGGTTCAATTTCTACTCTTGCCACCTACTTTCTTTGTGACTAAGCAAGTTGTTTCTTTCTAGACTTCAATTTCACCATCTAAAAAAGGACTAATAATTTTACTTGATTTGCAGGATCATTGTGAGGAACTAATTAATGAATATATGTAAAACTCTTAAAATAGTGCCTGACATGAAATAAACACTCAAAAATGTTTATTATTATTAGTTTTGTTAATAGCACACATAAACACAAGTTTGCATTATTGAGTTTTTCATCTTTGACAATCTAATAGCATTTTTCCCTAACTCACCTTGGCTTTAATTTACATTAATCTCCTTTTTCAGAAGTACTTAAGTATGTTTTCATACTTGTAATTTCACTTATAATTTCTTTCTGTGCACTGCTCATGATTATTACTTTTATCTTTTGGATTATTTATTGCTTGCTTATAAATGAATATAAAGTCTTTATATATTAAAGGAATTAGCTTTTTGCAAATTATAGGTTACAAATTTTGTTTTCTAAATTTCTTGTTATTTTTATTTTCTTTATGGTTATTTCTGCCATGCAAAGGTTATTTTTATTTGTAGCCAAATTTTTGATCATTTTTTGTATGGCTTCCAGATTTTATATGTCATTTAGAAATATCTTCTCATACCAAAATACTTTTTAAATTTTTGTTATATTTTATCCTAATATTTTTATGGAGTTTGCACTACGATCTTTGCTTCTTATGAATTCAGGATAGGAGCCAATTTTATCTTTTTTCCAAGTGGTTATACAGTTGTCCCAGCATCCTTTATTAAGTCAGTCATCTTTAACACACACAAAATTTACAAATTTATTGATCTTACATCTGCACATTTTATTCTGTTTTACTGAACACTATTTATACAAGAGCCAATACCAAACTTTAAATCACTATATTATTATGTTTAATATCCTTTAGGGCTAAATATACATCCCCTCAGTGAGTACATTCAAAAATCGATAACTTTTTTTCAGAACTTTCCTAAAATTTAGTATTTATTTTAACATAAGAAAATTAAAATCAGTTTGTGTAGTTTATTTTTAAATCTCCAAGAATATTGTGGGCACCTAGCTGGCTCATCCAATAGAACATGCAGCTCTCTTCTCAGGATCATGAGTTCAAGCCCCACACTGGGGGTATAGAGGTTACTTTAAAATATAATAAAAAAAATTCCCTGATGAACATGGATGCAAAAATCCTCAACAAGATATTTTCAAACTGAATTCAACAATACATTAAAAAAATATTGGGATGCAGCGCTGGTTCAATAACTACAAAACAATCAACGTGATTCATCATATCAATAAAAGAAAGGACAAGAACCACATGATCCTCTCAATAAAGCATTTGACAAAATACAGCATCCTTTCTTGATAAAAACCCTCAAGAAAGTAGGGACAGAAGGATCATACCTCTAGACCATAAAAGCCATATATGAAAGACCCAACGCTAATATCATCTTCAATGGGGAAAAACTGATAGCTTTCCCCCTAAGGTCAAGAACAAGACAGGGATGTCCACTCTCACCACTGTTATTCAACATACTATTGGAAGTCTTAGCCCCAGCTATCAGAAAACACAAAGAAATAAAAGGCATCCAAATCGCCCAGGAGGAGGTCAAACTTTCACTTTTGGCAGATGACATGAAACTCTATACGCAAAACCCAAAAGATTCCACCAAAAAACTGCTAGAACTGATCCATGAATTCAGCAAAGTAGCAGGGTATAAAATCAATGCACAGAAATTGGTTGCATTCTTATACACCAAAAATGAGGCAACAGAAAGAGAAATCAAGGAATCGATCCCATTTACAATTGCACCAAAAACCATAAAATACCTAGGAATGAATCTAACCAAAGAAGTGAAAAATCTTTACACTGAAAACTATAGAAAACTTATGAAAGAAATTGAAGAAGACACAAATAAATGGAAAAAGAGTCCATGCTCCTGGAGAGGAAGAACAAATATTGTTAAAATGTCAACACTACCCAAAGCAATCTACATATTCAATGCAATACTTATCAAAATAACACCAGCATTCTTCACAGAGCTAGAACAAATAATCCTAAAATTTGTATGGAACCAGAAAAGACCCTGGATAGCCAATGCAATCATGAAAAAGAAAACCAAAACAGTAAGCATCACAATCCCAGACTTCAAACTATACTACAAAGCTGTAATCATCAAGACAGTATGGTACTGGCACAAGAACAGACACACAGATCAATGGAACAGAATAGAGAACCCAGAAATGGACCCACAAACATATGGCCAACTTATCTTTGACAAAACAGGAAAGAATATCCAATGGAATAAAGACAGTGCCCAGCTGGGAAAACTGGACAGCGACATGCAGAAGAATGAACCTGGACCACTTTCTTACACCATACACAAAAATGAATTCAAAATGGATGAAAGACCTCAATGTAAGACAGGAAGCCATCAAAATCCTCAAGGAGAAAGTAGGCAAAAACATCTTTGATCTTCGCTGCAGCAACTTCTTACTCAACACGTCTCCAGAGGCAAGGGAAACAAAAGCAAAAATGAACTATTGGGACCTCATCAAAATAAAAACCTTCTGCACAGCGAAGGAAACAATCAGCAAAACTAAAAGGCAACCGACAGAATGGGAGAAGTTATTTGCAAATGACATATCAGATAAAGGGTTCAGATCCAAAATCTATAAAGAACTTATCAAACTCAACACCCAGAAAACAAATAATCCAGTGAAGAAATGGGCAAAAGACATGAATAGATACTTCTCCAAGGAAGACATCCAGATGGCCAACCAAGACATGAAAAAAAAGTTCCACATCACTCATCATCAGGGAAATACAAATCAAAACCACAGTGAGATACCACCTCACACCTGTCAGTATGGCTAACATTAACAACTCAGGCAACAACAGATGTTAGCGTGGATGTGGAGAAAGAGGATCTCTTTTGCATTCTTAGTGGGAATGCAAGCTGGTGCAGCCACTGTGGAAAACAGTATGGAGGTTCCTCAAAAAACTAAAAATTGAACTACCCTACAACCCAGCAATTACACTACAAGGTACTTATCCAAGGGATACATGTGTGCTGTTTCAAATGGACACATGCACCCTATGTTTATAGCAGCACTATCAACAATAGCCAAAGTATGGAAAGAGCCCAAATGTCCCACGATGGATGAATGGATAAAGAAGAGGTGGTATATATATACAATGGAGTATTACTCAGCAATCAAAATGAATGAAATCTTGCCATTTGCTACTACGTGGATGGAAATAGAGGGTATTATGCTAAGTGAAATTAGGCAGAGAAAGACACAAATCATATGACTTATGACTTCACTCATAAGAGGACTTTAAGAGACAAAACAGATGAACATAAGAAAAGGGAAACAAAAATAATATAAAAACAGGGAGGGGAACAAAACCTAAGAGACTCATAAATATGGAAAACAAACTGAGGGTTACTGGAGGGGTTGTGGGTGGTGGGATGGGCTAAATGGGTAAGGGGCACTAAGGAATCTATTCCTGAAATCATTGTTGCACTATATGCTAACTAATTTGGATGTAAATTTTAAAAAATTAAAAATACAATTTAAAAAAACTGACTTTATAAAATTAAGATATGTTTAATAGGCTCATAAAACATATAAATATAATGTATGACAATAACAAAGATTTGAAGCAGGAAATGGAAGTATACTGTTGAAAAGTTCTAACATTAATAAAGGTTGATTTAATATTTAAAGATCAAATAATGTGATTTACCACATTTATAGAATAAAGGATAAAAATCCCATAATCTTTTTAGTAGATGCAGAAAAAGCATTTGACTAAATTCAATACTCTTTTACAAGTTTTTTTGAAAAAATCTAATAAAGTATAAATACAAAATCCTTACTCAGCCTGGTAAAGACCACCCATAAAATGTCTTCAGATGAGGTCATGCTTACAGTGAAAGACTGAATGCTTTCCTCCAAAACCGAAAACAAGGCAAAGGTGTCCACTCTTACCACTGTCATTCAACATTGTACTAGAGATTCCAACATGTTAGATAAAGAGGGGAAAGAATAAAATAAAAAATAAAAGACATATAAATTGGAAAGGAAGAAATAAAATGGGCATTATTCACTGACATGATTGTATACACAGGAAAACCTATATACTCTATCAAAATGCTGTTGTAACTAATTAATTAAATCAAAAAAGTCACAGGATTCAGAATCAACATATAAAATTAATTCCATATTTTTTACTAGTAATGAATAACAAGAAAATGAAAGTTTTAAAAATATTATTTACCGTATCATCAAAACACATACTCTAAAAAGGAATTCAACATATGAGCAAGACCTGTACCTTGAAATTACATAATATTGTTCAAATAAATTCAAGAAAAAATAAAATAATGTAAAGATATACTATATTCATGAACAAAAAGATTCAATGTTGCTGTGATGTCAGTTCTCCCCATATTGATCTATAAATTTAATGTAATAAAAATGCCAGCAGACTTTATTGATAAACTTGGCAAATTCATTCTAAAATAGTATAGAAAACCAAAGGAAGAAAATAGGATAGGCAAAATAATTTTGAAATGTAACATTCAAGGTGGGTATTTTACGTTACTTGGATTCAAGTTTTAATATAAATTTATAGTAATCAAGAAAATATGGTATTAGCATAAGGATAGACAAATAACCAATCCTGAATTTGGTAATGGTTATGCAGGTATAGAGGTTTATCAAAATGCTTCAAATTGAACATATAAAATAAGTGCATATAACTACATTCAAAAAAATGAATTTTTAAACAGATAATTGTCATTAATATGTGGATTAAGAAAGGAAACCACTGAAGTGTAAGAGCAAAGGATCATATTGATCACAATTTAGCATTTTAAATCAATAAATAGAACAAGGTTAAAACAGGTAAATTTGCACAGTTAATGGTCATAATTTTGTTAATATAATTGAAGTAGTTTGGTCTGTGAAATTTTTCATGCTGTGTTGCCTTGATGTAGATTACTATAACATATAATGCATAAAAATAAAGACACTTGCTGAACCTTTCAAGACTTCAGGAGTTTCAACTAAACAAAAACTTCAAATATTTGTTTCTGTATAAGCCTGAGATTGTAGATTTCAATTTGTCTTTTGAGTAAAGAAAGATATAAATACATTTTAAAGATAAACATTGTATCAGCATGTAAATGAATTTTAGAATGATACTCTGAAAAGACATTTTTTCCAAATTAAGAAAAAAAAAATCCTGAATCTGTCATAAGACTAGAAACAAGGCATTTTCCTTAAACAATATCTAAGGAGATCGCATAGCAGCCTGCAATTGCCGTCAAAATGAGAAGGGAAATCAACACACTTTCACTATGTGAATTATTCTGCAATATGACCAGTGTAACTTTAAAAAAGATATATAGCTTGGGGAGAGTTAAAATTTCTCTGACATGATGGAAAAACTTTGCACTAAGTAACTAGAGGTGTTTAAAAATGGAATTAATATTCCCAATAATTATTCCTAATTCAGATACATACAAAAAAAGAGCTTCAAATTATCAATTTTATCTAGAGATATTACAGTAAATATAATAGAGTTTCTAGAAAAGGAAAAATCATGAAGGCATGAATCTCCGAGGAGAGAGAGCGTGAGAACTTTAATATGTTTCCAACAGCTAGTATCACCTGTGCCCAATTCAAAGAAACCACTTCCATATCTCTGTGTGTATATCACTCTTACTGAATGAATTATCCTTGAAAATATAATTAAGTGAGATGATTGTAGAGAGATGGTAGAGGCCACAGCATGGTTTTTGAATCTCTCCTATTCCATGAAAAATTATTATAAGAATAAATACTAAAATTATATCTTCTACACACAATGAAAGCATACTCAAAAGACTCAAAAGATATGATCACAGAACAGATGAAAACTCTAATCCACCTGTGTCATTACAGAGGTGGGGGCTCAGAGACTGACAACCATCCCAGAACCACATTGATTGAGAAAGGGTGCTTCCCCAGAGAAAGGGATACTAGGTTCACAGTTAACATTTTTTTAAGTTGTCTACTATCTGCAGTGGAGTGCTGAGGACTAATAAACAATCAAAACAAATCAAAAACAAATTTTTAAGGGGGGAAAAGCTCCTCTCTTGTAGCATTTGCCAATTTCCATGATGTCAATACTCCCACCATACCAAATTTTAAGTACCAATGTGACATCACTGAATACTAACTTGGGAAGAATTAGTTCTCATGAGCTGATAGCAGGAACCAGTTCCAGCATGCTAATACTACATGTCAATAAAATGGATGACATTTAGTTTATTTTTGAGATGGGAAATAAAATGGCTATTCATTTCCTCTGAATTTGGAACTAAACCCCAACAAATAAAAAGGATTCTACCCGTTATCCTCATATTTCTCATGTCTTGGCCCTGTGAATCAGTTCTTGAATGTACCTAACACATACCTCTAGAATAGTCAAGTAAGAACAAAGAAATCCTCTTCCTATCAGATATATAATGAAGATATGTATACCACATCCACCTATATATGATCTTAGGCAAAATGGATTCTTGGTTGTATAGTTTTCCAAATGTCTATTCCATTACAAACCTAATTCTCACTCAACATCCAAATATTTATGGGAAATAGGGTGGGGGGAGAGAACCAAAGATGAAAGAAAGGAAAACTTAGGGAAAGTGATCAGGATTCTTCCTATAGTTGCAAATAAAGGATGATAAGTGAGCTTGCAGATTTATCAAACACTGAAAAGATATCACATATGTAAAAATAAGAATAGTAGGTGCGCCTAGGTGGCTCAGTCAGTTAAGTGTCCAACTTTTGATTTTGGCTTAGATCATGATCTCACAGTTCTTGGGAACGAGCTATATGCTGACAACATGGGGCCTGCTTGGGATTCTCTCTCCCTCTCTCTACCCTTCCTCTGCCCCCTCTCTCTCTCTCTCAAAATAAATAAATAAAATTTAAATAAATAAATAAATAAATAAATAAATAAATAAATAAATAAATAAAAATAGGTATAGAAGTGTTCCCATGAAGCAAACATTTTTATGTTGGTCTTTGTTTTATTTATTTCCATAGTAACAGGTACCTGAAAACATGCTCAACATAACTAATCATTGGGGAAGTGTAAATCAGAACTACAGAGAGATATCATCTAACACCTGTTAAAATGCGTATTTTAAGATGAGAGAAAAATGTTGGTGAGGATGTGAAGAAAAGGGAACACTTGCACACATTTGTTGGAATGTAAGTTGATTCAGCCACTATGGAAAACAATATGGTGTTTCCTTTAAAATTAAAAATAAATCTATCATATAATCCAGCAATTCCACCTCTGGTTAAACACCCAAAGGAAAGGAAAACAGGACATTGAAGAAATATTTGCACTCCCATGTCTACTGCAGCATTATTCACAATAGCCAAGATACGAAAACAACTAAGGTACCCACCAACAAACGAATGGATAAAGAAAAAATGATATATATGTGATTAATTCAGCCATGAGGGGAAAAAAAAAGGACACACTACCATTTGTGACAACATGGATGGAGCACATTATGCTTAGTGAGAAAAATCAGACAGAGAAAGAGGAGTAATACATGAAATCACTTGTTTGTGGAATCTAAAAATCCAAGCCTGTTAAAACAGAGAGCAAAATGGCAGTCAGCAGGGAAAGGGGTTAGGGGATAAAACAGATATTTTTTTAAAGGAACAGACTTGCAACGAGTAATAAATAAATCCTAGGGATCTGATGCACAGTATAGTGAACATACACAACAATATCGAATTATAATCATCAAACTTGCTAAAAAGACTAGAACTTAATCTAACCATTAAACAAAAGTGATAATTACCACTACAATGATAATCCTAGAATAATAAATAAATGTATCAAATTTTTTAAAAAGTTGAAAATCCTTTGAAAACTTTACTTTTGTAATTTGCTTCTTATTCTTCATTACCTCGAGTAAATAATTTACTTAAAACTCAAGTAAATAATATATCCCTTTAAAAAAAATTTATGAATATGTTAATTTCTACCAGCTCTTTAATTTTTTGTTGAGAGAGGGGGAGCAGCTGCTCATGCTCCTGGGAAATTAAGAGGAAATATTCATGGACAAAATTCCTAAAGCAATTATTGTTGGCTTTCCTGGCAGTCTAATAGTAGAAATCAATAGCTGTCTTTATGAAATGTATCTCCATGGACCAAGGGACACCAGGAGTGAATGGCGGCCCTGTTTATTTAGTTCTTTGCTGATCTCCATCTTTGACAGCTGACAGCATTGAAATTAACACCTGCTCCAAAGGGAAAACATTATTAAATATTCCATTGACGAACAAATAGTTGTCCTTTGACATCAACAAAATAAGGGGCCCATATTGATAATTTTGGTGAGCAGAAGGTGAGAGATTAGCAATTTTTTCATTTGTTTAACAAATGTTTATTGAATATCTGTCTCATGCGGGGCCATGGGCTGGCTTCTGGGCATATATCACAAAATGAGGCAAAAGTTTACCATTTTAGGTGTACATGTTAGTGGTGAAGGCAAAGAAGTAAACCAGAATGTATAAAACATATGGCTATTGTGAGTGATTTAAAAGGAAATATGGAGTGGTGTGCAAGCGTGTGAAAGTGTTTGGAAGTATCTACAACAACTTGAGGTGGTCAGGAAGGCTTCCTGGAAAAAGTGACATCTAAGACACAACCTGAGGATGAATAGGAGGTATTCAGTCAAATGGGAGTCAGGGATTGGGAGTCAGAAATTCTTCAAACTAAAGAGAACAGCATATGTGAAGGCCCAGGGATAAGAGATAATAAGGTGCTTTTGAGGAAGTAACAAAAATACTAATTCCTTACAACATATCTAAAAAGTACAGACACTGGTAAAGTTTTCATTGGCAAAATCTTATTAATAAAAACTAATATAATGCCATTAAATATGTGTTTTAGGGCAATGAATAAAAACTATTTATTAAAAATAGATGTTACTTTATTAAAAATTTATATAATAAAAAAGTCCTTAACAACACAAAGCAGAAACATCACAAATGTCCATTGACAGAGATGGACAAATAAAATTTGGTGGCATATGCATACAATGAAAATGCAGAATTACAACTACCTGCAACAACATAAGAACAACTTAAAAACACAACATTGAAGGGGGAAAAACATATCTCAACAAATTATATAAAATGAGATACATTTTTATAAAGCTGAATAACAAGGGAAGCTAATCAGTAAAATTAGGCATACAGGTGTTTATTATAAAAGTATATTTTCAAGTAGCAATGTAATAATATAAATTTAGGAAGAGTGGTTGCCTTTGTGGTACAGAATTATTGATACAAGTGGCAGGAAGTCAGGGAGTTAGTAGAGGAAAGGAATTTATACGTAGCTAAAAGTTTCTATTATACTAACTAGTTCTTGGATTGAGTGGATTCATAAATGTTCCTTATGCAATTATAATTTGCAACTAACATATGTAATATAGGACCCTCTCTTTGCAAATGGCACAGATTTTAAAACATAATAAAAGGGAAAAAGTAAAAAGAAATATTCCAATCCTAACTTTAATTCCATTCAGTTATTCAGAAACATTTCCAGGACATTAGGACATTGTCATGAAATTCATTAATTTGACTCTATCAATAATTTGAATAAGAGCAAAGTTTTTAATCAATAATTTGAATAGGAGCAAAGTTCTTAATCACAGAAAAGTAGAAACATCCCAAATATCCATTGACAAAGGATGGACAGATAAAATTGTGGCATATCCATACCACAATTTAGTAAGCTGGATTAAATTTAATGATATATTTACAATCTTGTTTTTTCAACCTTCCACAAAATGACTCCTCCTTTACCAGTGACCTCAGGGCTTGGTTTGTATATATCCTTTCTTTTCTCACTGTACCATCCACACACCCAGTCACACATCTACCAGGGTAAGGAAAATTGCTGGTCTTCAGTTAAAAGAGCCTCAAAGGACCTCATATACATAAAACATCACAGAATGGCAAATTTGGGCATTTATTTAGTTGAATATTTCTTAGTATCTATGGAGCCCCAATCTCTCCTTCTAGGTAATACAGATATAATAGTGAACAAACAAGGTAAATTCCTATTCCCATGGAGTTCATATTTTGGTCAAGAAATATACATGTTTCCAAACAGCCTTGAGTATAAAGGGCTGTCTTAAGAGGAAAGTACAGAAACTGTCATAAGTGATAAAATTCACCAAAGAGAAGAAAAGGGAGAAGAGGAGTGTGAAAGGAGAAGAGAGAGAGGAGAGGACAGAAAGATCTAGGACTAAGAATTTAAGAGTTCCAATATTTGAAGCTCAGTTGAAGGAGATGCCTGAGAAAGAGAGGCCAGGAGGCCATAGATCCAAATGCCTACTTATGATCTCCGCTTGGCTGTCTCATATGCATTTCAAAATTAACATGTCCGAAACTAAAACTGAGACAAACGACAAGTGATTTCAGAGAAACACCAGAAGAGAAGCAGAATGTTTCCAAAAAAAGGAAAAGGTGGACTGTCATATTCAATGCTAGAGAGAAATTAAAAAGGATAAGGGATCAAATACATAATTGCGCTATCCCAAGTATGCTTGGCAAAACCATGATGGGTAAGGAACACAAAAAGGCTGGAGCCTAGCATGTGACTTCAGGAATAAGCTGCATCAGACCCCAAGGAACTATGTGTATCAAGTAAGGAGAGTTTGATTCCTTAGATGGGTGAGGAGCCTTGAAGGCACTTGCCAGCAGGGGCATTGTCTGTTCAAATCTGTACTGTTGGGGCACCTGGATGGTGAGTTGGTTAAGCATCCAACTTCAGCTCTGGTCATAATCTCAAGGTTCGTGAGTTTGAGCCTCACATGAGGTTCTTGAGCCCACTTCAGATCCTCTGTCTCCCTCTCTCTCTGCCCCTCCCAGGCTTGCACTCTTATCTCTCTCAAAAATAAACATTTTTTTTAGAAAACTGCACAATCTGCACTTTAGAAGTGTTATCTAACTTCACAGATAAAAGAATCTTCACTCCAATATAATAACAAATATGTTTTTGACTTCCTCTTTATCATTTAAGCTATGATTAGATGAGGGCTGACAGAAAGGTAGGTGAAAGGGAAAAAATAAAGTGAAAAAGATACACCTTGCCCTAACATATAGGCTGTGGGATTATCTAAGAGTCAACTGGGACAAATTATATAGAAATGCTGAAAGCCCAAGTAGACTGCACAGGTGCAGCCAGCCACAAAGAAGAAAATATGCAAGGGGATGGGAGAAAGGGGAGAAAACACTGAAAAAATTATTTTAAGTGACATGATGTCTTTAACTCTAAAATCAGCCTTGTGTCCTTTAAATTAATCTCAAAGTGGAAAATTGGACCCCACTTTAAAAACTCAAAGATGGCACAGGACACATATTTCTGTTAATTATGCTCTTTAGCAAACAAAGGATTATTACCTTAGAAATTTCAAAATATACAATTTGGAGGATTTCAGGTGTACTTTCTTTGGAAATATGACATTTATACTGACTTTTCAGAGCTGAGAAATTCTTCCTTAAAATTGGAGTTAATTTGTGCTTCAGGTATCAGTAGCTGAGCACTCTCTGGGTCTCAGGAACCTTGGCTGAGAAGTGCAGGTTCCTCAAAACTTCTGCTAAGCCAGCTGCTAACAGGCTAATGAGGCACATCACAGAGCAGGCTCTGGAGTGAAAGTACATAAGAACAGCTGCTCTTTACCGAAATAGGATATGCTCTGAAGTCTACTTATCCAGCTGCTGAGAAGAACAGAAAAATTAGAATCAAATCAAATCAATATTCTAAACAGAAAAATTCATGGAAAGATTCGCAATTTGAAGACAGACCACTTTAAACCCCACCTCCCTGGGTAGTACCATACCGGACAATCCAACACCAATGCTTCTGTCAACTCAATTCTGAAGTATAAATTATTCTTACCTCTCTCTTGGCCCCCAAAAAAGATCATGAATAGGAAAAGCATTGGATTTGGAAGGGGAAGAAATCCTGGTTTTAAAAGAAAACTGTACTCATTGGCTATCTGGCCCTAGACAAATCATTGAACTTCAAGAAATGTACATTTTCCTCACCTCTGAAATACTAGAAACACCTCACATTTCAAAGGACTGCTATGATGGAAAAAATTTTAAGTATCTCAAAATCCTGGGGAGGGTTTCACTCTGCTCTGGATGCAGAAAATCCCAAAATACTATCATTCTCATAAGAGCAACTTAAGCCATATAAGTTACAAAATCATGGCTTGTTAAAAACACATCAGAAAACTAAGGATTCAAAGAAAACTCAAATGAACAGCACTATAAACAGTGAGTAACAATCTAGTGTTTATTAACTAAATGAATGAATAAATAAAATATAACATATCAGTAAAATGTAATATTATTTGCAAAAAAAAAAAAAAATGAAGTACCCATATATATACATCACTACTATAACATGCATGGACCTTGAAAATACTATGCTAACTGAAAGAAGCTAGTTACAAAGGATTACATAGTATGATTCCATTTATATTAAATAGTCAGAATTGGAAATCCATAGAGATGGAAAGTAGATTAGTGGTTTCCCAGGACTGGGAAGGGTAGAATGGGAAAATGTGAATCCGGAGGCTGATGGCTAAAGGGTGTACAGTTTCTCCTGAGGCAATGAAAACATTCTAAAACTGATTATGGTGATGGTTGCACAATTCTGTGAATATACTAAATGCCATTGAATTGTGCACTTATGAATTGTAGGTTATGCGAATTACATTTCAATAATTTTTTTAAAAATCAATTATATTTGCATTTACTAGCAAGGAATATTTGGGAAATGGAATTTTAAAAAACAATACTACCTAAGAGAAGACTGACAATTCCAAGAGTTGGTAAAGATACAGAGCAGCTAAAACCCTAAACCCTCATGTGTTGCTGGCAGTAGTGAAGATTAGTAAAATCACATGTGAAAACTGTTTGGCAGCATCTTCTAAAAGTCAATACATGCCTAGTCTATGAGCCAACAATTCTACTCCTTTGTATATTTCCAAGGGAGATGAGTGCTTTATGTCCACCAAAAGTTATGTATAAGATTGCTTATAGCAGCTTTACCCATAATAGAAAGAAATGGAAATAACCCATATGCCCATCAATAGTAGAATGAATAAGTAAATTGTGATTTATTCACCCCTTGAATACTACTTAGCAACTTAAAGGAATGTATTACTTCTAGACCAAACACGTTACAAAATCTAGTAGATCTACTGAGTGAACAAAACCAGACACAAGTGGGCATTTGATGATTAAGGTTCTCTTTTCCTCTGCCCCTCTCCCCAACCCCCTCCTCTCTCTCTCTCTCTCTCTAAAATATAAAAAAAAAGAAAAAAGAAATTCAAGATTAAACTAAACTTAAACTTGTGGTGATAGAAAGTCAGAAGAGGGAGCATCTCTGAGTAAAGGTAAGAGTAAGCCTGTCAGGAAATATGAAGGAAACTTCTAGAGTGCAGCAAATATTTTATAACTTGATTTAAGTACTATATAAATATATAAAATTTCATCAAACTGTCCACTTAAGATCTGTACACTTATACTTCATTTTAAATGTTTTCTTAAGGGTGCCTGGGTGACTCGGTTGGGTGGCTACTGTTGGTTTCAATTCAGGTCGTGATCTCATGGTTTGCGAGTTTGAGCCCTGAGTCGGGCCTTGTGTTGACAGTGTAGAGCCTACTTGCAATTCTCTCTCTCCCTGTCTCTCTCTCTCTATCCCTCCCCTACTCACTCTCTCTGATTCTCTCAAAACAAATCAACTTTAAAAAATGTTTTCTTGAAAGTTATATAGTTTAGCATTTAAATAACTTTTAATTCTCATAAAAAGAGCTTTCTACAATAGTAGAAGTAAAAGCCAAGTGGTACTGAATTGAAGAGTAGATACAGAGGTGAAGATGTAAAGTCTGTGCTTATAGACTAATCTTTCAAAAGATGTTGAACAATGAAAGGAAGATAAAAGATGAACTTGAGGAGTATAATCTACAGAAGAAATTCCTGTTATTGGTTCAAGGAAAGAGACATTGGCATGTGCTCAGAAGTTAGAATAAAAAACATAATAGAGAGGGATGAAGAAAGACCTAAAATTGATAGTTTATCACAGAAGCTTAGGCTTTTATGTCAGTCTTGGGTTCCAGTCTAACCTCAATCACTTACACCTTACAAGGCACATACAACTTAATAAGGTCAAGATTAATTCCTCAGCTATAAAATGGAAAGAAATAATCTTAACTTTTTAAACTGTTGCTGTGAACTGTGAACTCAATAAATATCTATTATACCTATTCAAGGTGATTATGGATAACAGAGTTAAGAACACAGGTAGAGAAAATGAACTTATGAAATACCAGGAAAGAAGGAAATAGTAGACAAACAGTAAATTTTAAATAGCATGTGAACAGAAAAACTAAGTTAACAGCAGATTCTTTACATTTTACAGTTAAATTATCTTTTACTAAAATAGAGCAAAATTCAGTTCTTACACAAGAGATTCTTAAGCCCTCTATACAACACTGAATATTGAGATTCTGACTTTCGAGTAACACAATATTAGAATAGGAAGTCCAGATTTCACTAGTCCTTATTTTAACTATAACCCTTTGCCAATATGGAAAGTGGAGTACTAACAATTTGCATTCTAAGAGAAAATAAATATAGGAATTTTAATGTCTGTCTGGAATAAAACTATTTCAAACAATATCTATTTTAAAATATTGGAATTGGCAGTATTTATTGGTCTAATGCTTTTAAGCATAGAAAAACTACATTGCATGTGTGGAAACAAAAACCTCCACTAAAAAGCATGGAAAGAGATAAATAAAAACTATACCAAAGAGTGTGCCTGTTCTTAAAATTTGGATGTTCTCATATATTGTAATAAAAATAATCTTTAAATTTTAAATAAATAAATTCACCTTTACTTATTTGATGGAAATCTACATCATTTTACTGGGTGCAAGAGGCAAACAAATCTGGGGGTGTCTCCTTTCAACATGGCTTTCTTTCCCACTTAGTTCCAGACCCTAAAGGAAAAGGGAAGTGTGACAAGCTGAGAAATGCAGGTGCAAGTAATTGACTAGGCGAGTGTTCCACTGTCATAGAAGCAAAGCACATCAAATTAATGAGGCCCACAGAGACCCAGAAGGCTGGGGCCAATCAGAAGCCTGCTTTAGCATGCTTCAACATGTGCTGTAGGCGACCTGGCAGCCCTTTTGTTTATATCCCAAAGAAGCTAAAATTTCCCAAAAATAGAAATCATCTTCATAGTCTCACTGTGTGCAAAGTTTGGCTCTCAAAGAGCACATGTTTAAAACCCAAAAGTCATTAATTGAGCCCACACCAACTGGGGGTAGGGAGGGGGCGGATAAAGTTCAATTAAAAACTTATTTGGCTTTTTCTCAACGATGCTTGTTGGTATACAGTGTGTTGTTAAAAATGTAAGGAATCACCTAGGAGTCAGAAAAATTGAGATCTAATGCCACTACCATCCACTTTTCTCTTGAGGCAAGTCATATAACCACTCTGAGACTCTGTTTCCTCTTTTATAAAAAAGAAATAATTGAATTGGTGATCTTTTTCCTTCCAGCTCCAAATTTTTACCAGCTACACTAAGGAATTTCTTTAAAATATTATCTATATTTTGTAAAGTAAATTGTTTCCTTCTTTAAGAAGGTAAGCAATGAGTTTTTTTACATCTCTAACCTTAGCCTGAAAACCCTATGGATCTAAAAGAAAAAATGGTTATGAAACAGTTTTTTAAAGTTAACATTTTTCCATTTTTCTTGAGAAATAATTGACATACATCACTGTATAAGTTCTTAAACTTATAAACTTCTATAAACTTATATAGCATAATGCTTTGGTTTCTATATATTGTGAAATGATTACTACAATATGTTCAGCTAACATTTATCTTCTCATATAGATACAATAAGAAAAAAAGACAAAAAAGAAAAAATTTCTCCTTGTGATGAGAACTCTCAGAATTTACCCCCTTAACAATATTCTTATATATCACACAGCAATATTATGTTGTACATTACATCATAATACTTATTTATCTTCTAACTATAAGTTTGTATTTTTTTACCACTTGCCTCCAATTTCCTCCTGCCCCCGCCCCCAACCCCTTGCCTCTGGTAACCATAAGCCTGATCTCTTTTTCTATGAGTTTGGGGCGGGGGGGGGGGGGGTTGTTTTCTTTATTTTAATTCCACATATAAGTGAGATCACACAATATTTGCCTTTCTCTCTCTGATTTCACTTAGCACAATGCCTTCCAGGTCAATCTGTGTTGTCACAAATGGTAGAATTTCCTCTTTTTTTATGACTGAATAATATTCTATTGTATACATATACCACAAGTTCTTTACTCTTTCATCCTTTGATACACACTTAGGTTGTTTCCATGTCTTGGCAGTTGTAAATAATGCTGCTATGAACATGGGGGTGCAGATATCTTTTCAGGATAGTGTTTTTATCTCTTTTGTCTATATGCCCAGAAGTAGAATTGCTGAATCATATGGTAAAACTATTTAAAAATTTTTAGGAACCTCCATACTATTTTTCATAGTTACTGTAGCAATTTACATTCCCAGCAACATTGCATGAGGGTTTCTTTTTATCCAAATCCAAATCACATTTGTTAGCTCCTGTCCTTTTGATGATGGCCATTCTAACAGATTTAAGGTGATATCATGGTTTTGATTTTCATTTCCCTAATGACTAATGATGTTGAGCATTGTTTCATGTTCATCTTGGCCATTTGTATATCTTCTTTAGCAAATGGCTATGGAGGTCTTTTGCCCATTTTTTTAATTAGATGGATTATTCAGGAGTTTTTGCTATTAGGTTATAAGAGTTCTTTATTTTGAATATTAACCCATTATCAGATTATGGTTTGCAAATATTTTTTCCCATTCTGTGGGTTGTCTTTTCACTTTGTGGATGATTTCTTTTGCCATACAGAACCTTTTTATTTTGATATTGTCCCACTTATTTTTTTATTTTGTTTTTTTGTGTTTTGGGTATCATATCCAAAAAAATCATTACCAAGATCCATGTCAAGGAGCTTTAGTCCTATTCTTTCTTTTAGGAGTTTCATGTTTTGAGGTCTCATATTTAAGTATTTAATCCATTTTGAGTTAACTTTTGTGAGTGGTGTTAAGATATGGGTCCAGTTTCATTCTTCTACATGTGAATATGCAATTATCCCAGCACCATTTATTGAAGAGATTGTATTTTCCAATCAGTATTCTTGACTCCCTTGGCAAATATTAGTTGAACATATACATTTGGGTATATTTCTGGACTCTTGATTATGTTCCATTGGCCTATCTGTCTGTCTTTATACAAGGGCCACACTGTTCTGATGACCATAGGTTTATAATATAGCTTGAAATCAGTAAGTGTGATGTCTCTTGCTTTGTTCTTTCTTGGGATTTCTTTGGCTATTTGGGATCTTTTGTGCTTACATACAAATTTTAGCAGTGTTTTTTCTATTTCTGTAAAAATGCCATTGGAAACTTGATAGGAATTGCACTGAATGTATAGATGGCTTTCAGTAGTATTAACTCTTTAACAACATCAATTCTTCCACTCCATGTACACAGAATGTCTTTCCATTTACTTGTGTCTTCTTCAGTTTCTTTCATCAATGTCTTGTAGTTCTCAGAGCAGAGATCTTTCACCTCCTTAAATTTATTCTCAAGTATTCTTGATGCTATTATAAATGGAATTGATTTATTTCTTTCTCAGAAAATTCATGGTTACTATTTAAAACCATTACATATTTTTATGTTAATTTTGTATCCTGCAACTTTAGTGGATTCATGGACTAAACCTAACAACTTTTTGGTTGAGTATTTAGGATTCTCCATATATAAAATATCATCATCTTCAAATAGAGATAATTTTACTTCTTCCTTTCCAATTCTGATACCTTTTTTCTTTCTTTCTTTTGCTATCTAGGACTTCCAGTACTCTGTGAAATAGGAATGATGAAAGTGAGCACCCCATCTTGTTCCTGATCTTAGAGAAGAAGGTTTCAGCCTTTTACCATTAAGTATGATGTTAGCTCTAGGCTTGTCATATATGCCCTTCGCTATGTTGAGATATGTTCCTTCTACGACTAATTTGTTGAGTTTTTATGAGTGGATGAATGGATGTTGAATTTTGTCAAATGCCTTTTCTGTGTCTATTCAGATGATCGTATAATTCTGTTCTTTCATTTATTAAAAGGGATGTATCACATTGATTTGCATATTTTGAACAATCCTACATTCCCAGGATAAATTGTGCTTGATAATGGTGAATTACCCTTTGAATGTGCTGCTGAATTTGGTTTCTATTTTTAGAAATTTTGCATCTATATTCACAAGTTTTCTTGTCTGGTGCTGTCCTCTTCTGGTTTTGGTATCAAGATAATGCTGGCCTTTGTAATATAAGTTTGAAAGCATTCCCTCATCTTTGATTTTTTGGAAGTGTTTGAGAAATATTGGTGTTAACTCTTTTAAATGTTCAGTAAAATTCACCAACAAAGCCATCTTGTCTGAGCATTTCTTCATTGGAAGATTTTTTATTATTGATTCAATCTCCTTACTATTACTTGGTCTATTCAGATTTTCTATTTATTCCTGATTCAGTCTTCGTAAGTTGTATGTTTCTAAGAATTTTTCCATTCATTCTAGGTTGTCCAGTTTGTTGGTGTATAGTTGTTCATAGTAGCCCTTATGATTCTTTGAATTTCTGTGGTATCAGTTTCATCATCTCCTTTTTCATTTATAATTTTGTTTATTTGGGTCCTTTCTCTTTCTTCCTTGGTTAATGTAGCTAAGTGTTTGTCGATTTTATTTACCATTTCACGCAGGTTCGGCTTATCATGTCAGGGTCACCAATTGTGGGTTTGGCTTTCAGCTTTGTCCAGCAAAGCTGAGGGTGGCATAAAGGAGTACTCAAGACTCCACAAGTCAAGAGAGGTGAGAGGGAGGCTAAGGGAAATCAAGATCCCATGTTTATTAGGCGTACATTATAGGGAAAACATTGTGCAATGTCAGTGGCTACGTGCCAATAAGAACATATAGGAAGCGTTCAAAAAACAAGGCATTCCCAGGACTACAAAGAGCAGATGCCAAAAGCAGGGTGGAGAACAAGATAAAATATTCCATAGATAACATGGTCTAAGGAATTCATGAGCTCAGGCAGGACCCAATCCCTAAATACGCATTAACTAGACACTGGTCAGCTATTTTCAGCAGGGCCAGAAAGCAGTGCAATGCATTCCCTATAATCTCCTTAACCAGGACATACCTATTTAATTTCCCACAATTTCAAAGAACCAATTCTTAGTTTGGCTAAACTCTTCTACTATTTTTCTCTTCCCTATTTTATTTATTTCTTCTCTAATTATTATCTCCTCCCTTCTACTAAGATTAAGCTAAGTTTGTTCTTTTTCTAGTTCCTTAAAGCCTAGAGTTAAGTTATTTATTTGGGATCTTTCTTGCTTCTTAACTTAATAGTAATGATTACTATGAATGTCCCTCTGAGAACTACTTTTGATGTATCCCACAAGTATCAGTACATTGTGTTATCATTTTTGTTTGTCTCAAGAAACTTTTTTATTTCCCTTTTCATTTCTTCCTTGATCCATTAGTTGTTCAGCAGAGTGTTGTTTAATTTCTATGTGTTCATGAATTTTCTACTTTCCTTCTCATTATTGATTTACAGTTTCATACAATTATGTTCAGAGAAGATACACAGCATGACTTCAATCTTCTTTAACTAAGACTTGTTTTCTGACCTAAAATATGGTCTATCCTAAAAAATGTTCCGTGTGCACTTGATAAGAATATGTATTCTCCTGTTGTCAAATATAAAATGTTCTATGTATGTCTGTTAGGTCTATTTAGTCTATAGTATTGTTCAAGTCTACCATTTCCGTATTGATTCTCTGTCTGGATAATCTACCTATTGTTATTTTATAGATCCACTGTTCCTTGTTTCTTATCCTGCTATCTCTTTTTTGTGTTTTGATGTCTTTTGCTATCATTATGCTTGGACTTTTTTATTGTGTTCTTCTTTGTAATTACTACAGGATTTTCCCTTGTGGTTATCATCAGGTTTACACAAAATATCTTAAACTCATAATATTTTATTTTAAACTAGTAACAACTTTAATATAATTTTAAACTTACAATTTACTTTTCCCTCTCACGTTTTAAGTTACTGCTATTACAATTTACATTTTTTTTAAATTGTGTAACCAATAACATATTGTTGTAGTTATGGTTATTTTTCCTACACTTGTTTTTTTTCACTTTTGAACTAGAGTTTTAGGGGCGCCTGGGTGGCTCAGTCGGTTGAGCGTCCGACTTCGGCTCAGGTCATGATCTCGCAGTCTGTGAGTTCGAGTCAGGCTCTGTGCTGACAGCTCAGAGCCTGGAGCCTGTTTCAGATTCTATGCCTCCCTCTTCCTCTGACCCTCCCCTGTTCATGCTCTCTGTGTCTCAAAAATAAATAAATGTTAAAAAAAATTAAAAAAAAAAAAGAACTAGAGTTTTAAGTGAATTATGCACCACTACTATGATATTTCAGAATCTAGTTATGACTATATAGTAACCATTACCAGTGAGATTTATACTCCCTTTTTATGTTTTTATGATGTTAACTAGCATTCTTTTACTTCCACTCAAAAAAACTCCCTTTAGACAGTCTCTTTAACAAATGGTGCTGGGAGAACTGGACAGCAACATGCAGAAGGTTGAAACTAGACCACTTTCTCACACCATTCACAAAAATAAACTCAAAATGGATAAAGGACCTGAATGTGAGACAGGAAACCATCAAAACCCTAGAGGAGAAAGCAGGAAAAGACCTCTCTGACCTTAGCTGTAGCAATCTCTTACTCGACACATCCCCAAAGGCAAGGGAATTAAAAGCAAAAATGAATTACTGGGACCTTATGAAGATAAAAAGCTTCTGCACAGCAAAGGAAACAACCAACAAAACTAAAAGGCAACCAACGGAATGGGAAAAGATATTTCAAATGACATATCGGACAAAGGGCTAGTATCCAAAATCTATAAAGAGCTCACCAAACTCCACACCCAAAAAACAAATAACCCAGTGAAGAAATGGGCAGAAAACATGAATAGACACTTCTCTAAAGAAGACATCCGGATGGCCAACAGGCACATGAAAAGATGCTCAACGTCGCTCCTCATCAGGGAAATACAAATCAAAACCACACTCAGATATCACCTCACGCCAGTCAGAGTGGCCAAAATGAACAAATCAGGAGACTATAGATGCTGGCGAGGATGTGGAGAAACGGGAACCCTCTTGTACTGTTGGTGGGAATGCAAATTGGTGCAGCCACTCTGGAAAGCAGCGTGGAGGTTCCTCAGAAAATTAAAAATAGACCTACCCTATGACCCAGCAATAGCACTGCTAGGAATTTACCCAAGGGATACAGGAGGACTGATGCATAGGGGCACTTGTACCCCAATGTTTATAGCAGCACTCTCAACAATAGCCAAATTATGGAAAGAGCCTAAATGTCCATCAACTGATGAATGGATAAAGAAATTGTGGTTTATATACACAATGGAGTACTACATGGCAATGAGAAAGAACGAAATATGGCCCTTTGTAGCAACGTGGATGGAACTGGAGAGTGTGATGCTATGTGAAATAAGCCATACAGAGAAAGACAGATACCATATCTTTTCACTTTTATGTGGATCCTGAGAAACTTAACAGAAACCCATGGAGGAGGGGAAGGAAAAAAAAAAAAAAAGAGGTTAGAGTGGGAGAGAGCCAAAGCATAAGAGACTCTTAAAAACTGAGAACAAACTGAGGGTTGATGGGGGGTGGGGGGAGGGGAGGGTGGGTGATGGGTATTGAGGAGGGCACCTTTTGGGATGAGCACTGGGTGTTGTATGGAAACCAATTTGACAATAAATTTCATATATTGAAAAAAAAACTCCCTTTAGCATTTCTTGTTTTGTTTTTTTTTTTTAACATTTATTTTTTAGAGAAAGAGAGCGTGAGTGGGGAGAGGCAGAGAAAGAGGGAGACACAGAATCAGAAGCAGACTCCAGCTCTGAACTGTCAGCACAGAGTCCAACACAGGGCTCAAACCCACAAACCATGATATCCTAATGTGACCGAAGTTGGACACTTAACTGATTGAGCCACACAGGTGCCCCATCTTTAGTATTTCTTCTAAAGCTGGTGGTGATGAACTCCCTTAACTTTTGTTTGCTCAGAAAATTCTTTATCCCTCCTTCATTTCTAAAGGACAGATTTGCTGGGTATAGTATTCTTGGCTGGCAGTTATTTTCTTTCAATATTTTCAATATGTCATCTCATTCTGTCCAGCCTTGAAATTTTCTGTTGAGAATTCTTCCAATAGTCTTATGGGGAGTTGCCTTGTACATAACTTCTATCTTTTTAGTTTGGGACCCAAATCACTCCAGAGTGTGCACTGAATCCCCTGGTCAGGGGAGGCCACCAGTTTTGCTCTTCGTATGGGGTAAGTCATGGGCTGTGCTCTCTGTCCAAATGCCATGAACATACAGCTGCTGACTAGGTGATACAACTTCCCATGTGCTCTGGTAAGTCTCCTTGGTTGGACAGGATGAAGGCTGTATTCAGGGATGAGTGAGACTACAATTAGATTTCCTGCCTGGGTACAGTAGAAAAAGCAACTCTAAAGCTGGTAAAGCTCTTTGTCTGTTGTCTTAGCTCCAGCTGACCTACATCTCAAGTTCCTTGACTGAACTGGCCCACTGGCTTTGCTCTACAAACCATCTACTCTGCCAACCTCTTGGCTTAAGTGCCACTGGGCCACACACCTTCCAGGAGTTTTCTCTAGCCCTTCTGGCCACATGAGGCCAGAAAACACTCTCCTGTGGCTATGTCTCAGTTCCCTTGCCTGCATAGGCATTTAAAAAAATTCTTTAAGTGTGGTTTTCTTTAGATCTTTGAATATATTTATAATAGTTGCCTTGAAGTCTTTGTCTGCTAACTCCAACATCTGGGGTTCCCTCAAATATGGTTTCCATTGCTTGCTTTGTCTCTGTTGTGTATGGTGCCTGTTTCTTAGAATGTCTATATATCCCATATGCACACAAGTCAATTTTTGATACTGATCCCTTACACCTCAAGGCTTGTTGTTGTTGTTGCTCTTTACTTCCTTATTGTTCCCTTATTGTTTAGTGTCTTGGATGCACTAGTTTGATGAGATCTATTTCCTCTTAAATGTGCAGCCTCTGATGTCTCCTTGAAGGTCAGAACCTTGAGAATGTACATAGTTTTCCTGACTATTAGGGATGATTGTGTGTTTAGCTAAACTCTCTTTGACTTTCATTTTTGGTTATATTTTTTAAAATTCTTCCTTCCCCTCTCTCTCTCACTCTCTCTCAATAAATAAATAAATAAATAAACATTTTTAAAAGGTGGGGGGGGGGGCTGCCTGGGTAACTCAGTCAGTTAGGCATCTGACTCTTGGTTTCAGCTCAGATCATAAGCTTGTGGTTCATGTGTTTGAACCAGTGCATCAAGCTCTGCACTGACAGTGTGGAGCCTGCTTGGGCTTCTCTCTCTCCCTGTCTCTCTGCCCCTCACCTGCTCAACCTCTCTCTCTCTCTCTCTCTCTCTCTCTCTCTAAGATAAATTAAAAAACATTCTTTAAAAATTCTTTTTAAGTGTGGTTTCCTATACATCTTTGAATATATTTATAATAATTGCCTCGAAGTCTTTATGTGCTAACTAACATCTGGGGTCCCCTCAAATATAATTTCCATTGCCTGATTTTCCCCCTTTGTGTCCTGTTTCTTTGAATGTCTGTAAATCCCAAATAGACATTTTAAACTATGATGACAATGGGGGCACTTGGGTGGCTCAGTCGGTTAAGCATCCGACTTCAGCTCAGGTCATGATCTCACAGCTCGTGGGTTCTAGCCCTGTGTCGGTCTCTGGGCTGACAGCTCAAAACCTGGAGCCTGCTTCAGATTCTGTGTCTCCCTCTCTCTTTCTGCCCCTCCCCAGCTTATACTCTGTCTTTCTCTGTCAAAAATAAGTAAACATTAAAAAAAAATTTTTAATTAAAATAAATAAATTAAATATGATGACAATATCTTACCAAATAGAGAATATCAACAAAGTAGAAACTATAAAGACAAAAGAATAGAAATTCTGGAGTTAACAAGTATAATAACCAAAAATGAAAATTTTACTAGAGTCTCTCAACAGCAGATTTGAGACAGCAGAAGAAAGAATCAGCAAACCTGAATACAGATTGATAGAACTTATACAATCTGTAAAACAGGGAAAAAAGAATAAAGTAAAATGAAGTCTCAAAAATGGTGGGACACTACTAAGCACACCAAACTATGTAAAATGGGAATACCATAAGAAAAACAGAAAAAAAACATTCCCAGATAAACAAGGACTGAGAGATTCTGTTGCTAATTGACCCACCTTACAAGAAATACTGACAAAAATTCTTTATACTAAATCAAAGAGCCACCCATGCATGGGTGGCTCAGTCAGTTAAGCATCCAACTTCAGCTCAGGTCATGATCTCACAACTCATGAGTTCGAGCTCCGCTTGGGCTCTGTGCTGACAGCTCTGAGCCTGGAGCCTGCTTCAGATTCTGTGTCTCCCTTTCTCCCTGCACCTCCCCCACTCATGCTCAGTCTCTATCTCTCAAAAATAAAACATCAAAAAACAAACACACAAACAAAGGATGTCAGCAATTTGAAACTACGTGAGAAAAACAAAAAGTGTTGATAAAGGCAATTTTTCTGTAGGTAATTATAAAAGACAGTTTAATTGCATATTTCTTCACTTAACTATATAATTGTATCACTGGGCTTTATTATGTATAAATGCAATGTATTTGACAATTACAGCACAAAAGAGGTGGGCAAAAACAAAACTGTATTGATATAAGAAAATTACACCAGATGGTAACTCAAAGGCATAAAAAGAAATAGAAAGACCCATAAGTGGTAATAGAAGGCTAATATAACAAACTCTATAAATATACACATGTCCTTTTTTCTTGTTTCAGCTTAATTTAATTGTAGTTCTTCTTACCATTGAGGAGCAAAGAGGTGTTCCCATACATTCCTGTAATTGTAATGACCAAATGGGATAGCCACAGCACTTGCTACATCTGAGAAACCTTAGCATTTATATTATGTCATAAAAATTTATTCAAAGATTTATGTAGAACACAGATATATTTTCCCCCACATTATTCACCCAATTCCTAATTAACAAGCGAGTTCAGATATAAACACCACATAATTACAAGTGAATATAGCCATAGAATGGCATTTATTTGGTAAACATTAAAGCAAAACCCAATCATGATTTGCTATCAATAGGACTCATTTTTCTTTTTTTTTAATTTTTTTTTTTTTACGTTTATTTTTGAGACAGAGAGAGACAGAGCATGAACGGGGGAGGGGCAGACAGAGAGGGAGACACAGAATCAGAAGCAGGCTCCAGGCTCTGAGCCATCAGCCCAGAGCCCGACGCGGGGCTCGAACTCACGGTCTGTGAGATCATGACCTGAGCTGAAGTCAGACACTTAACCGACCGAGCCACCCAGGCGCCCCAGGACTCATTTTTCAAAGAACATTTTCTTCTGCTTTATCTCCACATATCCCTACATTTAAGAATACAACATGCTCTCCAGTAGAGCAAATAAGCTTTCTCCATTGAAAATGGAGAGAATGCCATCAGTCCCACCATGTAGGTTTTTCTCTTAGATCTGGTTTTTGTCACAATACACTACTTGTTCCCTATCATAAAAATCTGTCACATGGTGTCATGAATAATTTTGGCTTTCTTAGCTTTCTTTTAACATTATAGCATAATAATTTGGCAGTTTAGACTATTCACAGTTTAGTAAACAATTAAAATATAAATTCTCCAGACTTCCAAAGGAAGAAAAAATGTACTTAATCTAGAATTCCTCACCTCTCAGACAACATCTAACATGATGGGGACTATAAAAAACATTTATATGATTGTTAGTTCAGCATTTTGCACTTCAGGAAGTCTTTATACATACTTGACTAACTAGGATTTATTGGTATGATTTAAAATGGGTCCCCATGGAGTTGCATGACAAGAAAACACTGGTGGGAAATAGTATTGAGCAAACCAGCATAATTGTCATCTATTTGTTGCTGGAATCTAGAGATGCACAGGATCCATACACGAAAACAATAGAACCACTGAAGTCTTAATTCTGGGTGTGCATCGAATTAGTTATTGTGAGGCTTAACCTAGGTCCAGTGTGTAGAAGAGAGAATGACTTTAGTGGTGTATTAAATCCTCAGGTGTATATAAGGCAATTGTTAAATTATCATTAATAATGTTCAGGAACTTCTACAAACAGAATATTAAAACTGCATACATCCATATTGCAAAAATCTGTCACCAAAATTATCCCCAGGGACCTGTTCTTTGTTAGACCTACCAGTCTTCAATCTCACCATTTCAATAAGGAGAAATGGAAAAGCCTAAATTTGACAGTAACAGCACAAACAGGATGGCTAAGAACAAAGTTGTATCTGAGAAAGAAAATGGCACTAAATGGCTGATGTCCTCTTCTGGGATGTTCCACCACTAAATTCATCCTAGGACAGAAACAAGTGTTTCTTGTTTCTCCACACTGGTACTGATTGGTTTAAGTTGCCTCGGGTTTTATGGATCAAAATTGTCTCTATTTAAACTGTCCTTGAATGGAGACAATCAAGTTTAATCATTCCCCTCCTTCTTATAATACACATTTTCCAAAAAAATTTATCTAAAAAGTTGTAATTAAAGATAATGATAATAACTGCACTTACATTACATGGCAATTTTTCTCAAGTCCCTTAAATGCTTCTAGGTATATGGTAAATGTTTCATGTATTACCTCACTTAATAGTTCAAAACAATCATAAAAGAGAAGTGGTCCTATTTCCTTAGTTTTTACATATAAAGAAAGACTAAGTGACCTGCCAAAAGTCATGCAGCTAAGTGGTAGAACCAAGATCCCCAAACCCAGGCTGTCTGGCTCCATAATCTGCACGCTTACCTTTCTGCTATTCTGCCCCACAGGATATTTAAGCATCATATATTTAACTCTTAAACACAAGATGACTAAAGAAAAAACACAAACACATAAAATAAAAGATATCAAACAGTAAAAGTACGAGAGAAAGAAAACATAAATAGGAGGGTTGGATTTTAGAAACAGACACTATAGAATGTGTGCCCTCTCCCTCCTCCACTGGTAATGCCTCCTTCTGTCACTCTTGGTGCTACTTGTGTGTTGATTGGGTGTGGGCCCAGTACCTCTTTTGCTGAAGTGGCAGCTGTGACTTCCACACTTGCCATGGCCAAAGAAAAGCCCAACAAAGGAGTTAAGACTAAGGACAACGATCATATTAATTTGAAGGTGGTGAGACAGGATGGTTCTGTGGTGCAGTGTAAGATTAAGAGGCATACATCATCACTTAGTAAACTAATGAAAGCCTATTGTGAATGACAAGGTTTGTCAATGAGGCAGATCAGATTGCGATTTGATAGGCAGCTAATCAATGAAACAGACACACCTGCATAGTTGGAAATGGAGGATGAAGATAGTTGATGTGTTCTAGCAGCAGACGGGAGGTGTCTACTAAAAAGGGAAGTTGCTACTTTACTCCAGAACTCTGTTCCTCCAGACCAAGAATACATTCTCAAAGAGAAAACCGCAATTTGGTCCCACCACATCCTGATTACTACAGTATAGTTAATTCTTTCATTTCCCCTTCCCCATTCCTTTATTTTACATAAGGTAACTGTCTATGTACACAAGCATATTGCATTTTTTTAACTAAATGGCCAATGATGTTTTCATCAACATCACTTGGAGACGGGATGGGAAAAACTACCGGTTCTGTGAAAATACCCCCTTTCTCCATTAGTGGCATGCTCATTCAGCTCTTATCTTTATATCCCAATACGTTATTCTGCTCTCACTGTTTAACAAAAAAAAAAAAAAAAAAAAAAGAACAACACAAAAATCCTTGCATGCCTTGTTTGATTGTAGAATTTTAAAGTTTTTCACTTATCATTGTAAAACAAGGACAATTTTAGAACGATTTTGTACATAGCTGTTACATGTAGGGCAATCTGTCTTTAAGTAGGGATAAATTATTCTAAAAGAAATGAAATCCAGATAGTTTTCCCTTCAAATCAAGAGTCCTCCTGGGTTTTTTTAATATAATTATTGTCAAATTGGTTTCCATACAACACACAGTGCTCATCCCAATAAGTGCCCTCTCCCTGTCCATCATCCACTTCCCCCTCTCTCCCACCCCCCATCTACCCTTAGGTTGTTCTCAGTCCTTAAGAGTCTCTTATGGTTTGCCTCCTCCCCTCCATGTAACTTTTTTTTCCCCCTTCCCCTCTCCCATGGTCTTCTGTTACATTTCTCAAGATCCACAAATGAGTGAAAACATATGGTATCTGTCTTTCTCTGCCTGGCTTATTTCACTTAGCATAATACCCTCCAGTTCCATCCACGTTGCTGCAAATGGCCAGATTTCATTCTTTCTCATTGCCAAGTAGTATTCCATTGTATATATAAACCACATCTACTTTATCCATTTGTCAGTTGATGGAAATTTAGGCTCTTTCCATAATTTGGCTATTGTTGAAAGTGCTGCTATAAACATTGGGGTACATGTGCCCCTATGCATCAGCACTCCTGTATCCTTTGGGCAGATTCTTAGCAGTGCTACTGCTGGGTCATAGGGTAGTTCTATTTTTAATTTTTTGAGGAACGTCCACACTGTTTTCCAGAGTGGCTGCACCAGTTTGCATTCCCACCAGCAGTGCAAGAGGGTTCCCATTTTTCCACATCCTCACCAGCATCTATAGTCTTCTGATTTGTTCATTTTAGCCACTCTGACTGTCATGAGGTGATATCTCATTGTAGGTTTGATTTGTACTTCCCTGATGAGGAGTGGCGTTGAGCATCTTTGCATGTCTGTTGGCCATCTGGGTGTCTTCTTTAGAAAAGTGTCTATTCATGTTTTCTGCCCATTTCTTCACTGGATTATTTGTTTTTTGGGGGTGGAGTTTGATGAGTTCTTTATAGGTTTTAGATATTATCCCTTTATCCGATGTGTCATTTGCCAATATCTTTTCCCATTCCATCAGTTACCTTTTAGCTTTGTTGATTATTTACTTTGCAGTTTAGAAGCTTTTCATTCTGATGAGGTCCTAATAGTTCATTTTTGTTTTTAATTCCCTTGCCTTTGGAGATGTGTTGAGTAAGAAACTGCTGCAGCTGAGGTCAAAGAGGTTTTTTCCTGCTTTCTCCTCTAGGGTTTTAACGGTTTCAAGTCTCACATTCAGGTCCTTCATACATTTTGAGTTTATTTTTGTGTATGGTATAAGAAAATGGTCTAGTTTCATTCTTCGGCATGTTGCTGTCCAGTTCTCCCAGCACCATTTGGTAAAGAGACTGTCTTTTTCCATTGGATACTCCTTCCTGCTTTGTCAAAGATTAGTTGGCTATACATACGTGGGTCCAATTCTGGGGTCTCTATTTTATTCCATTGGTCTATGTGTCTATTTTTGTGCCAATACCATACTGTCTTGATGACTACAGCTTTGTAGTAGAGGCTAAAGGCATATTGTTGTTTAAATAAACTTCTTATTTTAAATGAAAAAAAAGGAAGCCACACTATAAAGAATGATAAGAAATGTGATATAAAAATTACATATGTATATAAAATGAATTCTATCCTAAGTTACAAAACAAATACTCAAAATGTTCACCATTAATTAATATCACTTTGTTTCTAAAAATAAAGTGCTAGATCAACTTTTTATCATCTGTCTTTGTTCAACAAATATTTGGTAAGGTACAAAATGGCACTAAGGGATGTGTGCATATGACAGGAAGGTGTAGGAAGCCACTGAAGCACAACATGGGGTGCCTGAATTAGGTGCCACGTGGTCAGGAAAACCTCCCAGAGGAAATAAAGCACAAGCAAGACCTGAGGATAAAGATGTTTTTGCCAGGTGAGGAGAAGGAGTTCAGAAAAAATGATGCAGCCTATGCACAGGCTGAGAGGCAAAAGAGAATAGTATGCCCAATGAATGGAAATCAAGCTCATAATAGCTGGTCACTGACATACATGTACTTTTCGACCATCATCTTTACCATTTTCCATTTTCAAGGGAGCGTAATGTTGGGAAACAGCCCCAGGTTTGGAGCCAGATGGGGTCAAATTAACATTTAGTTCTGCCACTTAGATCTAATCTTAGACAAGTTGATCAACTTCCCTAAGCTTCAGGCTTATTATTGGCAAAATAGCAATAGCAGCATCTAACTTGGGCATCATTAAAATGTATGTGACTGCAATTGAGAAAATGACTGGTACAGAAGCATCAATAAACAACTGTTTCCCTTCCTAGTAAATAAGCATATAGACTACATTTGCCTCAAGCTTTTTGTAAGAATTTGAAATGTTTCTTTGTATTTATGGTTTTGATTTCATGCAACTTGTTTTTTTATTTAATCTACTGTTGTTTTTACCAATTGTGCACTTTGAATACAAACTGGAAGAGATCCTAGAGAATTATCTACAGCTTCCTCAAAGTGGGGTCCTGATTGGGACAGCTGGGTGTCTCAGTTGGTTAAGTGTCCGACTTTGGCTCAAGTCATGATCTTACGGTTCGTGAGTTTGAGCCCACATCAGGCTCTGTGCTGACAGCTCAGAGCCTGGAGCCTGCTTCAGATTCTGTGTCTCCATCTCTCTCTGCCTCTCTACTGCTAGTTCTCTCTCTCTCTCTCTCTCTCTCTCTCTCTCTCTCTCAAATAAAGAAACATTAAAAAAAATTTTAAATAAATAAATAAAAGTGGAATCCCAATTACTGACTTTTCAGGCAGGAAACTTTTCACTGTGTAAGATGGTCCTGTGTATTGTAGCCTGTTTTCCAGCCCAGACTGATGACTAGTAACTGCCAACAAATCCCATCATTGTGACAAATAAAAATGTTCCCTGGGGGTCAGTATCACCTTATTTAAGAACCCACTGATTTCTCCCTCTCTCTTTCTCTCTCACCCTCTCCGCCCTCCCCCTAACATACATCTTTTTTACCAATTAAACACCTAAGGATAAAAGGCAGAAGTGATTTCCACAAGGCCAAAAATTAGCTAGTATCAAGAATAAGATTTGCTTCTCTGTTTCCTGATTTTTAGGCCAGGTTTCTTCAGATCCTAATTAGTCCCACACTGTAACATTCCATTAAATTTTTAAACTTCTTAAATTAACTTTTAAAATATTTTAATTTTTTAATTTTTTAATTTGTTTTTTAAATTCATAAAAACTTATTTACCAAAAGGGGTGTGTGTGTGTGTGTGTATTTCACTTCACAAATGTTGTATGAAGGGATTTCTGACAGAAGGGGAAAGGGAAAGCAAATAGGCCATTTCATCACTCCATTGGAAAGAGTTCAACAACACTGGTCAATTTTCCTTTCAGTGCATTCTGTTGTAACAAAAGATTTCTAAGGACAAGCAAAAACTGTGATTATGTTTGAATTCTCTTTTTCACAAGAATCAGTGAAATATACAATCTCTGCTCCATCTAAACTAAGCTATTCCTGGAATTAACACTCAATCCAATGGTACCATGACCTACATGCTAAAAAATTTTACTACAAAACATCATTCCTTAGCTACTGCACAGACAAGTTTTATACATCTTAGTTGTATTAACTTTAACAATAGTTAAATTCCATTCCTTAAGATATAATGCTCACATCTCTTGCCACATGCCATTAGACACAGATCATTATATGTGGCTTATATTTTCAGGAAATTTCACTTCAGGTCTGTATTCTGGGTGCAAATAACACAATCTGTGTCAACAGAGCTTTTATAAACATCTCTGAACTCCACTGAGTATCTGAATATTATGTGCATGCATTTACTTCTAATCAGATGGCCTGACACAGCTGCCTTTCTCCAAATCCCACAGTCCTGAGGGCCGTGAGTATTCATAAAGGGTCAGTGAACTACAGAATCTGTGGAGATTTGAAGAAGACAGAAGGTCAGTGGTAACTCTGTGAATTTAAAAAAGGATATCAAACTTTCTGTTTCCCCTAAAGACTGAAAAAAAAAGGAACAGCTGAATAACAGAATGTTAGACTCAAAGAAAACTGCCCACATTTTGACTCACAACACACTTTAAGGAAAAAGCTACTAAGAGCCACATTTGGAACACTCTACCTTTAGCATAAGAAAGACACTGTCTTCTGAATGAGATACTTTATAGGTCTCTTCTTGATCTACAACTCCATGAAACTAACTTCAAGAGAAAATGGAAATCATTTTTTGAAGTCTCAAGACCTTGGTTACTACATCAAGGTAATATGTCCTGGTTTTAATACATATGCAAAGAAAAGATCTCCCAAATTCCTTTATCTACTTTAAACAGATTTCTGTCTCTCATTTGGCTTCTGTTCACTCAGTCCCATATACAGCAAAAGTAGAAGTTTAGATGGAATTACTCTTACAGTTATATTAATTGTTTTCCTTGCAAGTGTCATTTTTACTTAATATCCCAAATCTAATAATTAATGAGAAAATATAGCCCTCCTTTCCTTTCCAATAGTGCACTTAACAAAAACTGAGATATTCAAAATGTATATCTCATTTTTATATCTTATGGGTTTTCTTTTAATTTGGTTTTAGGCTAAAAAAAAACTGAATTGCTAGAGAACAATTATGACCACAATCCACACAGGCATATTTGTGAAAAGTACAATAGGTTGTGACCAACAAAATGCTGAGCCTCAGAGGTCCACATAGAATGTTAAATACCCTTCTGAAGATACATAACCAAAATAGCCAGGTACATAACTTTTAAGGATACATACACATTTTTAATTTGCCTCACTAGTAAAGAACCATGAGAGTTAGTAGCAGATAAAGGAAATCTCAGTTGAATCATGGTTCCGGGGTAGAAAAAGGACATTCTACTTAACAAATGTTTTTTCCAACTTGTAGCACTTCTGAAAATTATTATATCCATGAATCTTTTTATATTCCTTATTCAACTAAAGTTTCTTATTTAAAAGCATCTCTCCACCTTACTAGAAGAACATTTTATAATTATAACCACATTACCAAAAGCCCATCATGGCTCTTTTCCTTAATATAACCATATCTCAATTAAATATATAAATCCCTATGGCCTGGCAGTTTGCAAAATCCCAAATTCATTCTTTCTTTCCAAAAAAAAAATATATATATATATATAGATAGATAGATAAATATAGATATAGATATAGATATAGATATAGATATAGATCAGTTTCCTTACCATGGCATATGCAATGAATCACATGTGAGACAGCAGAGCCCTCGGAATAATGAGAAAATTTTAAACTACATTCACAGACTAATTTGGTATCAATTAATATTAAAGAATCTACCTAGAAGACTCACCTCCAACTAATGTCTTTAACCCAGATGAGACTACACTCGTCTTCTTCTAACTTGTTCCTCACTCCCTTTACCATTCTTACTTTTACCTAGATCAAAATACTCAGTTTTGTCTTCCATATTCAGTCCCAAAGTTTCCCTCATGGGCCACCCTATAGATTTTGTTTTCCGTTTTGGCACAGACAATGCCCAGGAAAAAACTGACTTCATTGGCAACGTTAGTCCAGCCCTCTAACAACTACAAATCAACATAATAGAAACAGCCAATAGTTCAATGAGCATATTTCCATTTGCTCTACTCTAAGTGCTTCACATGTATTAACTTCTTGTATTTCTATAACATTTGCACAGAATAAATACCACTACTCCCTCCATTTTATAGATGATAAAACTGAGACATACAGAACTTAAGAAACTTACCCAAGGTCAGTCAGCTAGGATATAATATAGCATAACTGGCATTTGAACCCAGGCATAATCTGGCACCAGACACCATGTTATTAATAACCATGCTTTACTGACTATTAGTTTTTTTTTTTTTAAGAACAGTATTTGTCATGCCAACAAAGTGTGGAGCCATGTGAAGTAAATGTACAGAGTAAAGGAAAGCAATATATTTGCTGTGCAAAAAGCAACCTCAAGATAATACCTTGTACTTGTTTTCTTAGTAGATGATTCTCAGATACCAAATAGCCAATAGATGAAGTTATTAAAATACTCTTTTATGGATACCTTAGTGGACAAACATGGTACCATTAAGATCTCACTAATACTGACTTAACAAACCTTTCAAAGAAGATCCTAAAATTATTTGAGTGTGCTATAAACTGAATGTTTGTGTCCCCTCACCCCAACCCAAATTCATATGTTGAAACCTACTCTCCATTGTGATGGCAAAGTAATTAAGTCATGAAAGTAGGGCCTTTATGAATTAAACTAGTGCCCTATAAAAGAGGCCCCAGAGATCTCCCTTGTCTTTCTGCCTTGTGAGAACACAAAAAGAACATAGCTAACTATGAGCCAGGAAGCAGGTCTTTGTCAGACATAGAATATGCCAGCACCTTCATCTTGGACTTCCCAGCCCCCAGAACTATGAGAAATTAATGTTTGGTATGCAAACCACCCAGTCTGTGGTATTTTTGTCATAGCAGCCTGAACATGCTAAGACAGAGTACATTAATTTTTTATTTTAATGATATGTTGGTATAGATGATGACATTCAAAGAAATTTAAGCAAACTAGTGACACTATAAAAAAGAAAATGTCTGATTTATCCTCTCAATTTTCTTGGATTCATGTGTGCCACATACACTAAAATCTGAAAATTAGAGCAGGTGCAAGGGAGAAAATATGAATCAGTTGAGCCTCTGGTTGACTGGTTGCCTTTGCTAGGTTCCATGATCCTATTTTTGTTTTGTGGGGTTTTGTTTTTTTTTTTTTTGGGGGGGGGGGGTTGTTTGTTTTTTATTTTTTAATCCACAACCAGATGTCTCTTAAAAGCAAACTGAAATGGCCTGAGATGCAGAGCTATCCATTAGGTAAGGATAGAGTAAATGAGAATTTTTCAAGGCCTCAAAATTTAGGGGCCACATGGTACCAGTGACCAGGCAACAACTCAAGGAAACCCAGTAAAAAAGAACTTACACTACCAACTTGTTCTAAGAAAACACACCAGAGACTCAAATACACAGAACTGGTCAATGACATAATTTCCCCTCAATGTGCCTATAAAGGAATGGCATTGCCCCTCCCATATTCTATACATCCTCTCTCAGGCCAAAATTATATAACTTTATCCCCTTCAAGAGGTTTCCCATCTAAAAACTTATGGAAAAGAGCTTGGTTTGTGGAAAAATCATTGGCCTGGGGACTGAGAAACAAGGTTCTAGTTGCAAGTCACTAAAAGGCTATGTGATCCAAGCAGTCCCTATTCAAACAGAGCCTCAGTTTCCTTATCTATAAAATGAGAGAACTTGTAATATAATAGAGACATGATCTAAAATATCTCCCACTCTTACAAATATTCAGTTATTGTAGACTTGTAAAAATAACCATGTACACTACCTTTAAAATTACTTATGCTTAATGATCACATTTTTAGCTGATTTAATATCACTTCCTCAGAGAAGTCTTTATGACCACTCTACCAAAAGGAGCTTCTACCTCCCTCTACTCTACCTTCCCCAGTCATCCTTCATCCCTTTCCTCCATTGATTTTCTTCATAACACTCACCACCTGATAGTATATGTGTGCCCATATTCCATATTCCCCTTGGGGAGGGTAAGGACTTAGAACTCTTTTGGTCTGCTGGTGTATCCCCATTACCTGGGACAGTGCCTGGTATTGGTTAAAAGAGTGAATTTTATCTTTTCCTAATTATTACTTTTTATTTTAGCAATCTGGTTTTTAATATACCTCTTTCAAATAACAATCTAATCTCTAATCCTTAAAACTCAAAACATTATCATCTCTTGATTATTACATATCTCATTGTCAAAAGTCAAATCAAAATTAATCTGATAAAAAAGCAAAGAAACCAATTTCTATGCAAATTTTAGTACAAAAAGTTTTCATTGGAATATTTCTAGAAATAAAAATAGCTTTGAAGTAAGAAAAAGATTGTTTAACTCTGGTCTCAAGGTTTTTTGTTTTCTTCCTTTATCAGTACAGTTGAATAGATATTTCTGGACAGTCAACCATGAGGTAGATGCTAGAATGTCAAAGATGAGTAAATTACAACCTACGCCTTTAAAAATGTAGTGTTTGGTAGAAGTAACAAAGATATAGATCATTTATGGTACTATAAAAGAGACAAAAGAGGAATTTAGAATAAATGGAACTTTCTTTCTGAAATATATAGTTCCTGAAACATAACCAGTCCACCTGTCAAAAATTTATAGGGGAAAAATTTCATCCTACATCTGGATGTGTGAAACCTCAAATAGAAAAGCGCTTCATTATTTAACAAGGTTAAAAATTTCTTTTCTTTCTGTATGTGGTTTTTATTATGCATTTTAATGTCCAATCTGTTCGTGTTAGTTTGAATCAGTCCCATTAATGATGCTGGCAGAGGTTAATACTGCAGTAATTTCCATTTTGGGTAATACAGGGAAGGACAGATAAAATAACATACAAACAGTTGAGGGTACAAACACTTGTTAATTCAGATGGTTTCTCCTTCACTTCTCTAATTTCTTAGATGCTTACTTAAGACACCTACCATAGACAATTCAAGGGGAAAAACATTTTAATTCTAGTTTGTGGATTCTGTCACTTATTAAGAATTCTAGTAAAAGAGAAAAGATTGAGTTCCTGTGAAGATTAGATTTGACTATTTGTTAATGTCAATTATGTCTTCTATAATTACCACAAATAGAGGAAAAATACAAGGTCTGGAAATTCTAGTTCTGAACGGCTGGCATAGTCACCTTAGATGGGCCTTTTAACTTCTCTTGGTCTAAGTTTCATTATCTGAGGATGGAAAAAAAGAGAGATTGAAGAAGATAATTTCTATGGCTTCTTCAAGTTCCAGGTTTTCTAAGCATAGGTTATGAATAATTAAAAACTTGCTATTTTGTCTCCAAATAATTGAAGTACAAACCACTACTTGTGGCCTGTGTGCACTGCAGTACTTTTCCCCATGTAAACATCATCAGCAATAATATTCAGGACAAGCCACTTTTGTGGAGATACAAAGCTCACAACATAACTAAGAAAATTTTTGAAAACATAAAAAATTACCTAGCAGAACAGGTTAAATAAGTCTACTGACTATGAAAAGACTGGTATATGTTAATGGCATCCAAATCTGGACAGGAATCAAAATCATCAGAAAAAAAAAAAAAACATGGAAAGGGAGTATCTCAGCATGGGGCCTGAAAAAAAAATTTTTTTAATTTCCTCATGTGTTTCTGATGTGTAGTCAAGTTTGTGAACCACTATTATAAACAATAAATGTTATGAGTTCTGAACACTGAGGGACCTCCGTGCTCTAAATTAGTTTGTGAAAGCTAATCATAATGTGTATTATTGAAATTGATTCATATTTTTTTCTTGATCAGCCAGTAATTGTTCAAACAAAACTGACAGTAGTAATTCCTTAGGGGTATGATAATCAGCCAAACTTTTTATTCAGGAAGTGAATTGCATTTAAAATAGACTCATATATTCTCTCAAATCTCATAACAATAATAATTATTATACCTTATGTTTGTATAATGTTTTATGGATTGCAATGTGCTTTACATGAATTCTCACTTGAACCTTATTTAGTTACGTTATCCCCATTTTAAAGATCAGGAAATTAAAGCTAAGAGATAATTATTCCAGTGTCACACAAATAAGTAGACGCTTGAATTTAAAAGTTTTTCTGACTCTAAACGTTTCTTATCTAATCTTATAAATAGCAAAATTTGTTCTTGACATTAGATACCATCTAAAACTATGCCATACTAAACTTGTATGTTTGTATAACTTAAGTTTATTTAATTTAGGCTGGTAAGAAACCTTTTCTTCTCAAAGACTTGCAAATATTTATAATTAATATGACTGCTGAGTCAGAATCTGTCTTACCTCAACAACTCAAATTAATACTCAGAGCGATCTTAATTCTACTGTTTAAGCCCCATCCAAAAACCTGGGGAAAACTCTCTGCTAGGCATGACAGTGGGTGGAAATGATTTCTCTCACTAGGAAGTAAACAAACCTAAATGCAACAGAAAAAAAGTGTTATAAACAAAAACAGGAAACCAAAAACTATAGCTATTTATCAAGAGAAAATTTCACAGAGGCATCTTTTAATAAGAACAGAGCCTATGAAACAGAGCAGGAGAACACAGACTCTGGAGTCAGATGAACCTGGCTTTCAATGGAGAATGTGCTACTTAATAGTCACATCAGATCGGACAGGTGATTTTACAAATGGAGATACATGGGTTATATCCTATTATAATCATTTCTTATTGCTGCTGTAAGAAATTACCACCAATTTAGTAGCTTAAAACAATGCAAATTTATCTTGCAGTTCTGGAAGTCAGAAGTCTAAAGCAGATCTCACTAGACTGAAATCAAGATGTTGTCAAGGTTATAGTCCTTCTAGAAGCTGAGAAGAATCCCTTTCCTTGTCTTTTTTGGCTTCTAGAGACTGCTTCCATTGCTTGGCTCATGGCCACTTCCATCTTCAAAACCAGCAATGACTGATCAAGTCTCTCACACTGCATCACTCTGACAGTGACTTTGCAGCGTTTCTCTTCCACATTTAAGGATTCTTGTGATTACGCTGGGCCCACCTAGATAATCCAGGATAATCTCTCCATGCTCAAAAGATTAGCAATCTTTATTCTGTCTTCAACCTTAATTCTTATTTGCCATATAATGTAAATATTCATTCACAGGTCTCAGGAGATACAAACAATTAAGAAGTAGAGACAAAGCAGGAAAAGGTCCAGGACACTGTCTGGCTCCCTGGGTTCTCTGTGCCTGCTTTGGACACGTGCTCTCTGGCTCAGAATAATAGATGAGATCTCTAAGGACACCCCACATAGTGAGGAGCATTCAAGTCATAAAACATCTCCATTTTTTGCCCTCAGATAGTTGTATGACATACCTGACATTTGCCAGGGAGTCAGCCTTCATAAATCCATAGATTGTTGGTTTGTTTACCATAAACAATCCTAACCAGGGATATCCTATCCTAAGTATCCATAGATTAGGAATATCTTCCTAGAAAATATCACCAGTCTATCTCCCTGGAGATCCATCTGTTTTTATGTTTACAAGGAGCCTATACTGGGCCACCTTCCCTCTCTCTTCCCAGGAGGGTACTCCTAGTAATCAGGGAAGATAGTGACAGGCTAGCTACCTCAACTTCCTCCTCCCCAGGAAGGTTATTATAGATTGAGTAATAAAAGATCTACATAAAATGTCTAACACAGTGTCCTTCACATAATACATACTCAGTAAATGAGTTATTATCATTACTAGTACCAATAATATCAAATATGAATCTATAAACTTTATCATAATAGTGAATAAATAGTGAATAAATCTTTAAGTGCTCCTTTGTTTAAAAAAAAAAGAGACATTTAACACAAGCATCCTTCCTCTGGATGTATAGATTCTAGTAGAGGTTCTTAAATAATTACAGTAGACTAGAATATGTTTCACTATATAAAAAATATAGACTAAAAACATAACAAAAATTCAAAGAACAAAGCAAATGAGGAATGTTTCACACAGATGGTGGTAGAGGCCATGGTGACGGCTGGTGCTAGCGAACAGAAGGAAAGAGAATAGCACAATGACAGGTTTGATTGCAGCCCAAGATTAGCTTTCTAGTGGGAGGAGTCTAGAAAGATAGGATTGATTCCACTGAGAATTTCAAAGACCACTTGAGCAGAGAACTTTGAATGCCAATCTCAATAGCATAGATTTCTTCCTATAGGAGACTCACTAAATGTTTTTGATTGAAATGTGGCATCATGAAATCAGTTGGTATGAAAGTTGAACAGAATATGGTATTTTGAGAGAGGTTTTTTATTGTTTGTTTTGGGATATATCTAAGGACTCAGTCACTTTTCCATTTGTCCAAAAATGAAGTATAGATGATCTATTTTATGTTCTGGATTTTACTGGAAAATATAAGAAATCCTCCAAAGTCTGACAAAGCAGGGTTATTTTAGGACTTTCAGTGGAATCAAAAGGCCTGGGTTTTCATTTCATTTACTAACAAATAATAAGACAATCTAAGCAATAATTTCCTGTTCTGCAAAATAAAACTAATATCAATGTTTCATGTTTACTGTCAGGATAGAAACGATCTAAATTACCTAATACAACTTTCAGCACATATTACATACAATAAATAGTAGTCATTATTTTCCTCCATTGAGTAGATAATTCTGCTCTTCAAGGTTGTCCCACTTGCTTCAGTTTCATTGCCTCTACTTAACCATACTTAAGTTCAGAGCCTCCAGGAATAAAATCTTCATATTTTTAGGGGAGTGGAGACCTCCCTCTCCTACTCTACATTCTCCTCCAAGAAGCAGGATGCCAGTACCACCAACTGGGTGGGTATTTACCCCTGACATTCTTCCAAACTAGTCTGTGTTTTTCACAGAACTAACCCCTACTCTTTCAAGGACTCTAACTGCCCATTCATTGCCTTGAAGTTCATTTCCCTTGAGCAGAAGACAAGCTTAGCAAATTACCTCACAAGGCCATGTATTGCCATGACCCTAAATCCAATTTCATTCTAAGCATGTTCTTAAACTAGCCTACCTTGAGACCTCATTACAATTTTTGTATATAGATAACTAAGGTTTCTCACCCAAATAATTTTAGTCTCTTAGAATCACAACTGTTAGCAGAGGGAAGAAAAGTCAGCGAGATAGTGAAACAGTTAAATAGTATGGCAAACATTCAAATATTATTAGCAAATAATTGTTTTGTGTTCCCTATTTTCTGGTGCACAAATGACCCCCTTAACATACCACCAGACCTTTTTGGTCATATGACTGTTTAGAATTGGAATCTGACCAAAGTTAGATAAAACCAAAGTTCTCACATGGCCCCTAGCCTAAAGTCTTCATGACCATATATAGAGTCTTGGTCACTGCCAAATGACTGTTCTCAATCTATCAACATTCAAATTCCCAGAAAGAGAAGCTGACTGTTCATTAGCAGGTCAATGCATTGAGTCTCTTTGACTGAGATGTTCATCTCCAACCAATATTGAGTTGAATGGTAAAACTGCAGAAAGAGGTAAGAGGTCATCAAAAAAAGGAATCATTTAGAACTGAAATCCTAAAATTGAATCAACACACAAGATTAAATAAAACACATCTGAATGGAAAGTATAACTCATATATGGTAGCTAACAACTAATACTGCTTAAAATAAAAAGATGATCAAAGGCCCTTTGATGCTACTAGCATGGCATAGCTATGACTATGAATGACTTGAACATAAAGAAATCTGAGTCTCTGTTCCCAGGTACAGAGGTTATAACAGAAGTATTTCTCAAAGGAGTTAATCTTCCACATGATACTTCCAGCAAAACTTTCTCTGCCAAAAATGATCAGTTTTCCATAAGAATTAAATACTACCTCACCCATTCCACCAGGTACAGAGACACAAGGCACACCAGACAGCTTAAAGTGTAGGAAGCCAACAGCAAGGACAAGGATAACCCCCCACAATAAACCCAGAAGGGTAGGGTCTCTAACAATTAGCAAAGCCCTGGCTTCAACCCAAAAGGGTCTACAGTGAGAATGTTAAAGTCCCTACAACTTGTCTAGCAACAAAAACAAGAATTCCCTAGAGGCTAACCACCACAATTTCTGAAGAAATAGATCAAGACATTGTGGAATGGATCCAGAAATAAGGATAAAGGAGGACTCCAGAGTACTAAGCCAACAAAACAACATGTGCCTCATTAAGGATGACTGGCTACTTCTGGCCAGTGGAGAGATGCCAACTTTCCACTTGAAAAAAAAGGTTTCAATGGTCTACAAAGCTCACAATATAAGCAAAAGATGTGGCTAGCTATATATGCTTTGTAAACATTAGTTATAACCCCCCACACATTGTATGAACCAAGTATTTCTTATACAACCCCTTTTGCTAAAAGGTACTGCCTTAAGTATCTTGTTGAGAATTGTACATAATATACCTAAATCTATGTAGAACTGACCAAAAATATCCTTTCTGTATTGATGTGAATATAAAACTATAATTCTAATTGCTTCAATCACTATTCCAACTCCAGATTTGAAAAGATAAAAGATAAAAATTTGCTAAGGGGGTGGATCTTACATAAATGTTTCTACCACACACACCAAAAAATAATAACGATAATAATTAAAGGGGCAGAAGAAAATTGGGAGGTGATGGATATGTTTATGGCCTTGATAGTGACAATGGTTTCGTTGGTATGTATACAACTCATCAAGTTGTATACATCAAATATGTACAGCTTTTCCCATGTCAATCATATCTCAATAAATCAGGAAGAAGAAGGGGAAGAAGAGGAAGAGGAGGAGGAAGAGGAGGAGGGGGGAAATAAGGAGGAAGAGGGGGAGACTGAGGAGGGAGAAAGAAGAATCATCCAGAAAACATCCATGTCTCTTTCTGGTAACTAAACAGCAATTATTTATCATTTCTTCTGGTTCTGTTTATCAGCTTGGAATACTTTAGGTAACAGGAATCACTGCTTATTGCTTTATTCAATGCATTTCTACAAAATAAAACATCACTTATGACCTTCATTAGAGACATTGTTTTTAACTAGACTGTATGTTATATTCCTAAGAAACATTATAAAAAAAACTAGCCCTGACTGATGCAGTAAAGTCACCATTCCATGAATATATCATTTTTCAATCTCACTTACCGCTACTGAGAAAATGTTCATTGGCCACATCTACAATCTGTGTGTGTGTGTGTGTGTGTGTGTGTGTGTGTGTGTGACAATCTGTGTGTGTGTGTGTGTGTGTGTGTGTGTGTGTATATATATATATATATATATATATATATATATATATATATGAAGCAGAACAGTTACATGAATTGAATGTCTTCTAATAAATAACTCCCTAACACCTTTAGCCCACACATGCCTCCTCTTGCTTATTTTATTAACAACCACACTTTATAAAATACCTTTCTAAAAACACAGGGCTGAGAGATGAGGGACATGGAGTGGAAAGATGGCAGGGAGGATATTGCTAATACCAGTTGAATACATAAATACATTAATCACCCAGAGCATGCTCTGTTATTCTGCAGCTGACATTATAGTGTGGGATAAGCTCAGCCTCTGGCTCCTGCTCCTGTCAACTGAATACGTATTTATCAAGGCCTTACTCTGTACCTAGCACTGTGGTGAGAAGCTGCAAGGGGGTGGGGAGAGGAGGGATGGAGAGCGGGAGAGGGAGAAAGAAGACACTTCACGCCTGAGGAATACTGCTCTGATTGAGGTGCACATATGGCAAATAACTGAAGATTAGTGCTCAAATATTGCTGTGTTCTTCCTTATTTTGACCTATAATTTCTTAGCGGGATTCATTGTCTACTGTTACTGCTACCACAAGACATTTAAAAGAATTGGAAATCAAATAAGTCAGTTGTTTTTCTTCTATTTAATAGATTTGAGAAAAGTCCCAATAGGAGAGGAAGGGAAGAGGGTAAAACTATTGATAAAAAGCAAGTATGAGGACACCTGGGTGGCTCAGTTGTTTGAGTGTTCTGACTTCAGCTCAGGTCATGATCTCACAATTTGTGAGTTCGAGCCCCATATCAGGCTCTGTGCTGACAGCTCAGAGCCTGGAGCCTGCTGCGGATTCTGTGACTCCCTCTCTCTCTGCTCCTCCCCCGCTCATGCTCTGTCTCTCTCTCCTTCAAAAATAAATACACATTTTAAAAATTGTAAAAAATAAAGTATGAGGTTATCTATGAATGTCCTTTTTGTGTTATAACATTTCTGTATTACCATGGAAAATCAAACAATAACTTTTTGGGGCAGTATAACATTAAAACATTTTATACAAAACTATAAGGATATATAGATCCTCTACATCTACAAAAGTCTCTTTTCAAGGTCCTAGTTTTCTTTAAGAATCACACTGAGGGGCCCCTGGGTGGCTCAATCGGTTAAGCATCCGACTGCGGCTCAGGTCATGATCTCTCCGTCCGTGAGTTCGAGCCCCGCGTCGGGCTCTGTGCTGACAGCTCAGAGCCCGGAGCCTGCTTCCAGTTCTGTCTCTCCCTCTCTCTCTCTGCCCCTCCCTCACTTGTAGTCTGCCTCTCTCAAAAATAAATAAACGTTAAAGAAATCTTTTAAAAAAAAAAAAAAAAGAATCACACTGAGTTACATATTTAGAATAAATAAAGGCACAATGTCTTTTGTATTAGGCAGACTTTGATTTGAATACTAATTCTCTGAATTCCTATTTGTGACTCACGTGATTAAGGGGAGATAATTTAACTTTTCTGAGCTTCAACTCCTTCTTCTGTCAAACAAGGATAACTACAACTATATTTAAGGAAATAATGAAGATTAAAGTAAATGATATGAATAAGTTTACCTAGTACAGTGCCAGGTACATAGCAAGTAATTAACACCACTTTCCCTTCTTTCTAAACAGAAGTAAACAAACATATGATCTAAAGCTTTAAAAGATAAATATCTAGACACAGAATTTTTATGTTGTTCAATATTAAGAAGAGAATACAACAGTACTCAATTTCAGATATCATTCTGAAGCAGACTTTGGGGAATATGTGCAGGGTGCTACCTCACTATACATTCATGGTACTTAGCATAGACCTGTGTTAGAGTACATAAGTTCTCTTTTTGTAATTAAGTATGTACATCTGTCTCTTCCATCCTACAATGAGCTCTCTGAGATTAACATCTAAATCTTATATGTTATTAAGTAACTATATGAATGTATAAATGAGTAAGCACATAAGGATCAGATGATAGGAATTGTGAAATCATCCCAGTATGAATAAAACACACCACTATACAGCAAATTAGTGCCCACAAACTTACTACCTAACCGACAAAAATGAAATAAAGTCTAAGTGAAAAATAAAGATATTTCAATAATGACAAAAATCCTTGTGTTAAAATACTAAGTGAGAAAAAATAAAATGTCTATGTCTGGAATAATTACTGTGTTGAATTTTTTTAACTATATATATTAAAAAAAGACAGAAACATAAATGGTCATGATCAATAGTTGGCTCTTAAAGGATACTTTAATGCTTATTTTATTTGATCTCTGTCTCCATTGGACCCTGATGCTTTCTTTTCACTTTACTGATTTTTCCTGAACAATCTTCTTTATTAATGTATTCAATAAATCAACATATATTACTTAAGTACCTTCCACGTGCCAAGCATTCTGCTAGACACTGGATACACAAAAGAAAATGAGATGGGCATAGTCCCTGCCCCCACTGATCGTGCCAGGAAGACAAGCATCTAAGAAGAGTGCTGAGGGTCAACAGGCTCAGGACAGTGGACAAGGAAGGCACCTAATTTACTCAGAGGATGGAAAGCCTGTCGGAGGCAATAACTTTTAAGCTGAAAAACAAAATAAAAAAAGGAGTTAGCCTTGAGAAGAGGAGATGAGGGAAGAAATGGAGAGGAGGGGCAGGCAAAACAGTATTTCATTGGCTTCTACTGCCATCTATGTACTGATAGCTCCCAGATTTATATTTCCAGCCCAGACAATTGTGACACCTCCAAGCTCATATATAGCCTTCAGCTACCTTCCAGCCCGTATGTCCAAACTGAAATCCTTAAGTTTTTATTTTATTTCTGGCTAATTAACATACAGTGTTACCTTCTTTTAATTTTTTAACGTTTATTTATTTTTCAGAGACAGAGAGAGCCAGAGTTGTGAGCAGGGGAGGGGTATTGAGAGAGGGAAACAGAATCCAAAGCAGGCTCCAGGCTCTGAGACGTCAGCACAGAGCTCGACGTGGGGCTCGAACCCACAAACCGTGAGATCATGACCTGAGCCAAAATGAGATGCTTAACTGATTGGAGCCACTCAGGCACCCCAACATACAGTGTTATATTAATTTCATGTGTACAGTATAGTGATTTCAACACTTCCATGCAACACCCAGTATCCATCACAAGTGCCTTCCTTAATCCCTATCACAAATTTCACCCATTCCCTCACTCCCCTCCCCTCTGGTAACCATCAGTGTGTTCTCTATACTAAGAGTCTATTTCAAAATAAAGCAAAAAACAAAAAAGTGTTTCTTGATTTGTCTCTCTCTCTTTCCCTTTTTTCCCCTTTGCTCATTTGTTTCTTACCTTCCACATATGAGTGAAATCACATAGTATTTGTCTTTCTCTGACTGACTTATTTTGCTTAGCATTATACTCTCTAGTTTCATCCATGTCTTTGCAAATAGCAAGACTGTATTCATTTTTATGGCTGAATAATAATTATATTATTAGATATAGATATAGATAGATAGATAGATAGATAGATAGATAGATATCACCTCTTCTTTAGCCACTCATCAATTGATGGACACTTGGGCTGCTTCAATATCTTGGCTATTGTAAATAATGCTGCTATAAATATAGGGCTGCATGTATCTCTTTGAACTGGTGTTTTTGTATTCTTTGGGTAAATACAAACCAGTTTACATTCCCACCAACAAGGCACAAGGGTTCCTTTTTCTCCATATCCTTGCCAACACCTGTTGTTTCCTGTGTTGTTGATTTTAACCATTCTGACAGGTGTAAGTGATGGTAAGTGATGATAAACATCTTTCGTATCTGTTGGCCATCTGGATGTCTTCTTTGGAGAAATGTCTGTTCATGTCCTATGCCCATGTTTTAATTGGATTATTTGGTTTTTCGGTGTTAAGTAGTATAAATTCTTCATATATTTTGTATACTAACCCTTTATTAGATGTAATTTGTAAATATCTTCTCCCATTCAGTAGGTTGCCTCTTAGTTTTGTTGGTTGTTTCCTTCACTGTGCATAAGCTTTTTATTTTGATGTAGTCCCAGCAGTTATTTTTGGTTTTGTTTCCCTCGCCTCAGGAGACATACCTCGAAAAAAGTTGCTATGCTAGATGTCAAAGAGGTTACTGCCTGTGTCCTCTTCTAGGATTTTTATGGTTTCAGGCCTCACATTTAAGTCTTTAATGCATTCTAAATTTATTTTTGTGTATCATGTAAGAAAGTTGTCCAATTTCTTCCTTTTGCATGTTGCTGTCCAGTTTTCCCAACACCATTTGTTGAAGAGATTGTTTTCCCATTGAATATTCTTTCCTGCTTTGTCAAAAATTAATTGACCATATAGCTGTGGGTTTATTCCTCAGTTTTCTATTCTGTTCTATTGATCTGTGTGTCTATTTTTGTGCCAGTACCATACTGTTTTGATTACTATAGCTTTGTAATATAACTGGAAGTCTGGAACTGTGATGCCATTAGCTTTGCTTTTTTTTTTTCTTTTTCTTTAAGATTGCTTTGGTTATTCGGGATCTTCTGTGATTCCATACAAATTTTAGAATTGTTTGTTCCAAACTGAAATCTTTTGTCTCCATTTCCTCCTCTATGATCAAGAGGATGGAGGTGGGGGGTGGGGAGGACGGGTGCATGCTTAATCCATATTTCCAATCCTTCCAACCACCCAAACCAGAAAGCTTACTTTATTCTGTATTTCTCTCCCTCATCCTCCATATCCCATGGGTCACTAAATACTATCCTAGGACTTAATCTCTCAAAACTCTCCATCCTGCTTATCCCCACAATCACAGCTCCAATCCAGGTTCTCATCATCTCCTGAAATGACTATCCAAATAATTACCCTAACCCCTGATTTATTTCTCTGCTTCCAATCTCACCTCAACTCTGAAACCATTTTTCATATATCCCACAGTGTTGTTTCAAAAATGCAAATGTGGTCATATTCCTCCATGACTCTTTCAATGTTCCCCAACTGCCCACAGATAACACTCTAGATTCTGCATGGCTTTGACATCCTTCATCATCTGGCCTCTACCTACTTCATTTTAACATCCTACCACTACCTTCTTCATACTTTAGGTTCCCAGTACACCAAATGATAAGTATGAATGAAGCTTCTAAAACGTTCCTTCTGCCTGGAGTATACTGTCTGCCTTCCTCCAACTTCTACCCTGCAAAATATTCCTTCTCTTTCAAAAACAAACTCAGTATCTCCCCTTCTATGAGTAATTTTCTGACTCTCCAATCTTGAACATAGTGCTATTTCCTGTATATTCCCATATCTTCTCCTTCCATCATAAAACAATCTTTTCCTCTGCCTAAAATACTTTCCCATGGCAGTCCTACCCCAAAATCCATACAGTTAACACATCCTCAATATTTAGATTCCCCCAAGCATTACTTCCCTAAGGAAGACTTCAGGGACCCTTGATTAAGTCAGCCTTTTTTTTTTTTAATGTTTATTCATTTTTTGAGAAAGAGACACAGAGACAGAGCACTAGCGGGGGAGGGGCAGAGATAAGGAGACACAATCTGAAGCAGGCTCCAGGCTCTGAGCTGTCAGCACAGAGCCCAACACAGGGCTGAAACTCACAAACCGTGAGATCATGACCTGAGCCAAAGTCAGACGCTTAACCGACTGAGCCACCTAGGCACCCCAAGTCAGGCCTTTTTATGTATATATGTATGTATTTACTTACTTACTTACTTACTTACTTACTTATTTTGGAAGTTATTCTAGAACTGTGTTTTTACTTTTTCACAGAACCTTTCTTAGTTTGCAATTATATATTCATTATAATGATTTCTTTATTAAGATCTCTTTCTTCATTAGTCTATTAAAGCAGCAGGCCTCTGGTCTATTTTCTTCAGTAATTTGCTTGATAACACACCATTGCAATGATGAACATTTAATCCCCATGACAACCTTAAGTTATCGTTATTATCCCCATCTTTATACAAAAAGAAATTGAGATTTTGAGAGGTCATGCAACTTTCCCAAAGTCAAACAGAGAGTGAGTGAGGATTTAACTCCAAGACGGTGTGGCTTTGGTATCCAGGCTTTAAAAGTCACCATAATATATGAATGGATAAAGAAGATGTGGTATATATATATATATATATATATATATATATATATATATATATCGTGCCATTTGCAACAACATGGATGGAACCAGAGTGCATTATGCTAAGCAAAATAAGTTTAGGCAGAGAAAGATAAATACCATATGATTTCACTCATATGTGGAACTCGAGAAGCATGTAGGGGATGAACATCGGGGAAGGGAGGGAAAAATAAGATAAAAACAATAGGGAAGCAAACCAAAAGAGACTCTTAAATACAGAGAACAAATGGGGGGGTTGCTAGAGGGGAGGTGGGTGGGGGAATGGGCTAAACGAGTGATGGGCATTAGGGAGGGCACTTGTTGGCATGAGTACTGAGTGTTTTATGTAAGTGATGAATCACTGGGTTCTACTCCTGAAACTAATACTACACTGTATGTTAACTAACTTGAATTTAAATAAGTTTAAAATTTTTAAAAGAGAAAATAAAATATAAAAATTACCGTCATATAAATGTGTTGAATAAATTATTCAATAAATTTTATTTTTCATTTATTATATTTAATTCATAAGACTACACGTGAATTTTATCTGCTTCATATATATTTATGTTTTCTAAATTATCTGTAATGATAATGTATCAATTTATAACAGAAAATGTAAATGTTTATCTAAAAGAACATTTTAGGGGCACCTGGGTGGCTCAGTGGGTTAAGCTTCCAATTCGATTTCGACTCAGGTCATGATCTCACAGTCATGAGATTGAGCCCCACATTGGGGTATGCACTGAGCAGGGAGCCTGCATGGGATTCTCTCTGTTCCTCTTTCTCTGCCCCTCCCCTGCTTGCACATGCACTCCCTCTCAAAATAATTAAAATTTTTTAAAGAACATTTTAGATCAACTAAATTTTATATAAATATTTTAAAGTGTGCTTTTCTCTACACCAGAGATGTTCAAAGAATACAGCAAAATAATATTAAAGTAAGTTATAAGAGAAAGAATATATTTCACACCCATTAGTAGACTATTATCTTTAAAAATAACAAGTATTGATGAGGATGTGGTTAAATTGAAATTCTTATATATTGGGGCACCTGGGTGGCTCAGTCGGTTCAGTGTCTGACTTCAGCTCAGTTCATAATGTCACAGTTCACGGATTTAAGCCCTGCATCAGGCTCTGTGTTGACAGCTCAGAGCCTGGAGCCTGCTTCCGGTTCTGTGTCTCTATTTGTCTTTCTTTGCCCCCCCCCCCCCCCACACTCTGTTTCTCTCTCTTTCTCTCTCTCAAAAATAAGTAAACATTAAAGAAAAAAACTTTTTTTTAAATCTTGTGTATTGGTGAGAATGTAAAATGATTCAGCTACTGGGGAAGCCATATGGTAGTTCCTCAAACTTAAACGTAGAATTATCATGTGATTCAGCAATTCCACAGCCAAATGAACTAAAAGCAAGGATCTATACATCAGTGTTCATAGAAGCATTATTCACAACAGCCAAAAGGTGAAGATAATCCAAGTGTCTATCAATAGATGAACAGATAAAATGTGATATATACATACAATTGAATATTATTCAATCTTTAAAAAGAATGAAATTCTGGTATATGCAACAACACGGATGAACCTTGAAGACATGACACTACATAAAATAAGCCAGACACGAAAGAACAAATACTGTATGATTCCACACATATAAAGCACCTAGAATAGCCAAATTTATACAGACAGAAAGTTGAATAGTGGTTGCCAGAGCCTTAGGAAAGGGGAATTGGGATTTGTTGTTTAATGGAGAAGAAGTTTCAGTCTGGGATGTCAATAAAGGTCTGAAGATAGATGGTGCTGATGGTTGCACAGCACTGTGAATGTACTCAATGCCACTGAACTTCCACATGGTAATATGTAAAATTTTATGTTGCCTATATTTTGCCGCAATGTTTAAAAAGAAACAGAATAAAAAACTATTATGGCAATACTTCCAAAGGAAGAAGCAAAACAAATGTATTCTTAGAGACCTGGGAGAAATTTCTGCTGGAAAAAATAACTATGAAGAAAAGAGTATGTGGCAAATAGGGTTAATGCCTGCTCATATCTCACTGGCACCACCTCTATGTGTTGAAACCTGCTTACCAAGAACCCTTGTGTCTCCATGCCTGCAAGTTCTTTCTACCGATGGAAGCACACTCAGCCTATGCAAAGGCAAGCTGTAAGAGAGTTAATGCCCCAGGAAGGAGCCGTCAGCCACTGCTGGATGGGGACAAATACCTCAGCTTCCTTGTCCCTCTGTGAAGATAATTCTGAGGTGTGTTTCACGTGTATCCCAGAAATCCCAGTAACACTGGGCTACAGCTGCACACTGCAGTAACTTGCTTAGTAACATGCTATTGACTTTCTTCTCTGTATCCCTTCTTCATTCTCCTATTCCCTGGAATCAACTCCCAAATAAACTGTATTCAAGTCCTGGGTGAATCCAAACTGAGACACAAAACTCTAAGACCCTGATGAAAGTGCCCCCAGAAACATCACAGAAAAGGAAAAGATCATGAGACTGAAAAATGTTCTTTCTAACAGCCAAGCGGCCCAGAGTTGGAGAATAATTAAACAGTAATATGATACAAAAGTGGACATACACAAACTAGCCCCAATACTGTGCCTATACATTTAAATAAACAATATATCAAATCATAAAACTTAAAAGTGTGCTTTGGCATATCTTTATTTAATCAGTACATGACTGGCTTATTGTAATGCTAGCTTTATAATTCTATTGATATATCTTTAAAGAAAATCTCTTCTTTTATGGATTCTTTTGTAAATAGCTGCATAATGACATAAGACCACTTCATTTTGCTTTAAAGCTTTCCTTACTCTATATGCTAAATGTAAAATGTACAGCCTGTTTAGAGCTAAAAGCTTACCGAGTAATATAAAGTACTAACAATATGTTTGCTTTTAGTCCTGTGTATCTCTCCTCTCAGAGATTAAAACCATACTGAGAAAATCTTCAGTTCAGTGGTGTTTAAAAGGAAAACATCACTGTAATAAAAGCTTTAACAGGCCTCCTATCTTTAGACTAACAATCAATCCTCATTGCCTATTAAGTCACTTCGATGTCACTATTGGAGAAGGGCTGTATAGGTAATTATCTCTTCTGGTCTGCAATTGAAGTCCCAATATCCAACTGCTTCTGATTACAACTAAGTCCCTGAAGTCAATGCTGATCCAGGGGAAAAGGTGAATACCAAATGTGTTGCTTTAAATGAGGACGGATATTTTTCTCACTTTTCCCCATCAGCCCATTTCCCACTCTTCCTTGAGCAAATTCATCACTTCTGACAATCCCCCTATGAGGGGAAGTGCCATCTCCATTGGGCAAGAGATTTAACCAACTATTGGAGAGCCAAAGGGGGAATGGAGCCTGAACAACTGACTCACACATCACAGCTTGAGCCACTAGACCAAGCTTCCGCTCTGAGAGGAAGATGAATCAGTCAACAGTGATTCATCCCACCAAGGAAAATGTGTTTTCCCTGTGATGGAGAAGTTCATTTTAAACATAATAACACAGAAAATGTAAAAGTTAATGAAAAGAACAGTCTGTTTAAATTCAACAGCCATGCAGGCTTTTCAATTAAAGATACAAATACATACTGTCACATGACCTGAAAAACTATTAATAGAGTGTGAACATTGTTCGTGGAAATGTCTGAAAGCAACTATTAAAATTTCAGTTTAGGGGCCCTTGGGTGGCTCAGTCAGTTGAGCGTCTGACTTTGGCTCAGGTCATGATCTCATAGTTCATGGGTTCGAGTCCCACATTGGGTTCTGTGCTGACCTGGACCCTGCTTCAGATTCTGTGTCTCCCTCTCTCTCTGCCCCTCCCCCACTTGTTCTCTGTCTTTCTCTGTCTTTCAAAAATAAATAAACATTAAATTTTTTTAAAGATTTCAATTTAAAACTTCATCAAAAAAGCAGGGAAATGTGTAGTTTTACATATTTAAAGAAGATAAATTCTAAAAACATTTTAACTTTAAAAGTTTAAACTATCACTGAAGAGGACTCTTAAAGAATAATACTCACCTTTGGCAAAATCACAAAAGAAGAAAATTTTTAATATAAACAATTTGGTGCAAAAGACTGGCTGAATTGGTACATTAATTTAACAAAAATAATGACAGCTGCTATTATCAAATGCCTACTGTGTGCCATCCCAAATTTTCTTAACAATTCTCAAAATAAATATTATCTGCATTTTATTGAGGAGGGACTGGAGGTTCAAAGAAGTTCAAGGGCTTGTCCAAGATGCAGTAAGTTTCTGTTCTGAAATTCAAACTTAAGCTATTCTGGTTCCAAAATAACCCTGACAATTCTTCACAATTCCAAACTCTCTGCCTGAGATATCTGAAGCCTACCTATACCTTAAGCAATGGGCTATATAATGTGGGCACTCAAAATAACAGCAGTGAATTATATGTTCTTTATTAGATTTCTACCCTGGTCACACCCACACCCACTCACCAACACACATATACACATGTGCATACCACTCACAACTAGTTATTAGAATTATGAGTTTTTATACCAAACTTGTTACTATTCCCACCCAGATCATTTAATTATTTTTTTAATTTTCTAATGTTTATTTATTTTTGAGAGAGAGACAGAGCATGAGTGGGGGAAGGGCAGAGAGAGAGAGGGAGACACAGAATGTGAAGCAGGCTCCAGGCTCTGAGCTGTCACCACAGAGCCTGATGCAGGACCCAAACTCAAAGACCACAAGATCATGACCTGAGCTGAAGTCAGAAGCTTAACCAACTGAGCCATCTAGGGGCCCCAGATCAGTTAACTATTTTAACTGTATTACTATACAGTAGACTCCAAATTGTTGAAGGTTTTTCTTACATGATTAAGAAGCAAACAACCCTAAAAGGAATAAATCTCCGGTGCCTGGGTGGCTCAGTCAGTTAAGCGTCAGACTCTTAATTTCAGCTCAGCTCATGATCTCACAGTTCATGGGTTTGAGCCTTACATAGGGCTCTGTGCTGACAGCACAGAGCCTGCTTGAGATTCTCTCTCTCTCTCTTGACCCTTCCCTGCTCATTCTATCTCTCTCTCCTTCTCAAAATAAATAAACTTAAAGAAAAATAAATCTGAGATAAAAGTACACATCCCTAAGTTAAAGCTTTCAATCTTAGCTTTGGTCACTCAAGTATCCAGGCATATTTATACCTCTAAATTGGTAGTTCTGACTTTTAACTTTTACTATATTTTAACAGTGGTTCTCAACCGGCCAACCCATAGAGACTTTACCACACTTCTCTAATGTAAGAAGTAAAATCTACTAACTTTTATAAAGTCTTTCATACAAATAAGACTGGCATACTTAAGACATTCACCAGGATCCTCAGGCCCATGTGGCAATGTGGCCAGTTTTGAAGAGTTTAATGGAATAAGTAGGATTATAGTATAGTAAATATCATATACTACTACAATTATTATTGTTGTTGTTACTACTATTGTTGTTCTAGTAATAAATACTCACAATTAATCCTCTCAACAACCCTTTAGTGTCAGCACTATTATCATCCATGTGTTATAACTGGAGTATGCTCACAATGTATACACTATGCCTTGGAAAGATTAAGGAACTCAGATAATACAGCTGATACTCAGGGCCAGAAATGCCTGCATTTAACCATTATGACTTACTGCTTCCCAATTTCCATAGAGATCTGTAAGATAATTATTATATCTTTCCAGTGTCCTTGAAGCAAAGCTTAATTGTTCAACCTCAAAACTGCAAGTTGTCCATGCGTTATAGTATACTGACTATTGTACTTCTAAAGTGCACACAATGAAGCATTTACTAATTCTGATCAACTTCAAATCCACTTCAGAGTGAGGTACTATTACTGGCATCTATTAGTAAGTCTAGTCACTGTGCCAAGTACTACCACTGTCCCTAACTATGCTGCCAGAGGCAGCTATCAGAGCAAACACCTGTGCTGAGACAGCACTGGGAACTATCCGTGGTGTTGACTGAAATTCTGGCTTGAGTTTGCTTTTCCATATTTCCACTCAGATTCTGCCTGCTAACCAAACCCTGACCTTCCTTGTTGGTAGATCCCGCTTCTAAACAAGGCTTTACATATCTTCAGTTCCATTACAATCTAGCCTTGTCCAGATTTTCACCTCCTGACCATCCATCTTTTCTAAGTCCTGCCTGTGCTACCATGATCCCACCATAGCTCCATTTCCTGCTTGTATTCTTTCTTTCTTTCTTTCTTTCTTTCTTTCTTTCTTTCTTTTTAATATTTATTTTGAGAAAGACAGAGTGTGAGCAGGAAAGGGGCAGAGAGAGAGGGAAACACAGAATCCAAAGCAGGCCCCAGGTTCTGAGCTGTCAGCACAGAGCCCGATGGGGGGGGGGGGGGGGGCTTGAACTCACGAACTGAGAGATCATGACCTGAGCCAAAGTCGGACACTTAACCCACTGAGCCACCCAGGAGCCCCTTTCCTTGCTTGGATTCTTAACAAATCAGCCTACCACTATCTTGTCTAAGGTACTCTTTAAGAAGGGAAAATGCAAATAAGATTGCATAGTAAATAGTAGGGATATTAGGATTATCCTTGTCATTTCTCCCTTATGGCTTAGGCTATATGAAAGGGAGGGGTGGGAGGGGTCCCCCCTCTGGTAATCACAAAGCTCCCAGCCAAGTGTTACCTGAAATTTGTTACAGGAAATGGAGTCACAAGGTGAGAAGAGAACTAGCATGGGAGACACAGATGGAATTGACTGGCTGCAGTGGGAAGCAAAAGACACAAGTATGGTCCTATGGGAAGTTAAGCTTAAACATGCTACTTGTTTTCTGGTAGATACTAGAAGCTAACCTTCAGGTCCTAACAACAAGTGAAAGGGAGGAAATAATTTATAAGTGATTTATCACAAAAGAAAATAAAATCTAAATATTTAATCTTTGCTTAACATACTTATTTGTAGCTATATTACCTTTGCAAACATAAGTTTCCAGGCCTAAATTATTAATGAAATGCTGTCTTTCATTAATTTAAAGTGTTTGATATATAAATAACTTTCACAAACTAATTCAAACTAGCAATGTATGACACTAGTATCAGAGATAGTGTGAAATTTGCTTTAAAGATTGCTGCTGGCTGTCCAATAATTATACACTGTGACATTGCAGCAGGGTTCCTGCCTGGCCTCCATCTTAAATTAGAAAACATTAAGCCAGTTTAAAAAGAAAAAAAAATATGTACCAGCATGATATCACCCTAGCAAATGCATAAATACGTTTACATTTATTTAACTAATTGCCCCCCTTCATAGCCAGGTATTTATAGCCTTAAATCATTTACTTTTTTTTTTTTAATATCACTGTGCTAGTCATCCTTCTCACAACATAACAATTTATTCTTATCACAAACCTGGATATTTTGTTGTAGATGGGTTTACCCTAATGACCACAGCTCGGTAGTAACAAGCATTTTAATAAAAGTTAGGTACCAATAGTGAACAAATAACATGCATCCTTCTGTTAGCAAAGATATAAATACAAAAATTAGTGTGGGATATTCTAATTTCTTAATATAAAACCTAAAAAGCTTGAGGAACTTTGAAGAAAATAAGAATTTAGGAAGAAAAATATTTTATCTTCTGACTGAACCTCAAGAGCAATAGGCAAACTCTTTTCTTTTTTAATGTTATGTTATTTAGATGTCAAACCCAAGTTAAGTAATAGATTGCCCTCTTATTCTTTGTTTTTTCCTATAAAGGGTCACAGGTACAGGGGTTGTGTCTCTCACTACCAATACCTCCCTTCCCTTCTAGGATAAATCCATGGACTTTTTCCATAAAGATCTAGTGTTACGTTTTTTTTTTCACAGTTGTGAAGGAAAGCCCAGACATACCAAAAGACTTATCCAAAGTTACACAGGCAGAGCTAGAACCTGATACTTCTGACAACAAATAAAATGTTCTTTCCACTATACTGTACTGTTTCTTTTTTTTTCAAATTTATTTTTACATTTATTTATTTTTGAGACACAGAGAGAGGCAGAGCACAAGTGGGGGAGAGACAGAGAGAGAATGAGACACAGAATCCGAAGCAGGTTCCAGGCTCCAAGCTGTCAGCACAGAGCCCGAGGCAGGGCTCGAACTCACAAACCATGAGATCATGACCTGAGCCAAAGTCGTAGGCTTAACCGACTGAGCCACCCAGGTGCCCCTATACTGTACTGTTTCTATAGAATTTGTGTTTCCAGTTGTCTTTTAAATAAGGTTGACCATTGTTATGTAGATCTGGCAAAAAGAATTCTACTGTAACTATAAGTGAACCAATAGTTAAATGTTGCATCTGAATTTGGACTAAAGTACTTGGTTTTCTTGGTTTCTACTAAAAAAGGATAGAAACTGTTATAATTCTATTCATATTCATTGTTTTTCAAATGTAGTCTATTCCTTAACTCCATCCAGAAACGGGAAGTCTAGAAAATCTTTATCAAAAAGCTAGGTGATTTTATAATTTTGACTGTATAAGGTAGGGTAATCTATGATCCTAAGGCCACAAACCCTAAATTCTAAGCACACAGATACATATATCTTAGGCTATATTAAGTTTGCTAACTTACCCCTTTTAAATTCTACTCTGAGTTCTTGTCAAAGACCCTTTTTTTTTAATGTTTTATTTATTCTTGAGAGAAAGAGAGACAGAGCATGAGTGAGAGAGGGGCACAGTGAGAGAGGGACACAGAATGCGAAGCAGACTCCAGGCTCTAGCTGTCAGCACAGAGCCCGACATGGGGCTCAAACTCACAAACCATGAGATCATGACCTGAGCTGAAGTTGGACGCTCAACCAACTGAGCCGCCCAGGCACTCCACCAAAGGCCCTTTCTAATGCCAAAATAGAATTTCATAAAAATGGACCTAATAGTGTTTAGAGGAAAAATATTAGATGCCCCAGTATTTTTTAAGATATAATTGATAGATAACATTATATTACTCTTAGGTGTGCAATATAATGACTCAATATATGCACATATCATGAAATGATCGACACAATAAGTCTAGTTAACACCTACCACCACACATAGTTATAAAACTTTTTTCATTATGATAAGAACTTTTAAAATTTATTCTCTTAGCAACTTTCAAATATACAATACAGTGTTATTAATTAATCACCATGCTGTACATTACATCCCCAGGACTTACTTATTTTATAACTGGAAGTTTGTACCTTCTGACCTCTTTCACTCATTTTATCCACCCCCACTGCCAGTCCCTGACAACCACCAATTTATTCTCTGTTATCTAGAAATTCAGGTTGTTTCTTGTTTGTTTCATTGTTTGTTTGTTTGTTTTAGATTCCACATGCAAGTGAGATCATACAGTGTTTTTCTCTGTCTGATTTGTTTCACTTAGCATAACACCCTCAAGATCCATCTGTGTTGTTACAAATAATGCCCTACATTTTTGGTTTTACTTTTTTATAGAGAGCATGAGAGCAGGGTAGAGGCGCAGAGTGAGAGAGGGAGAGAGAGAATCTCAAGCAGGCTCAACACTCAGCTCAGAGCCCAACGTGGGTCTCAATCTCACAAACCTAAGCCAAAATCAGGAGTCAGACACTCAACCAACTGGGCCACCAAGGCACCCCTGCCCCAGTTTTCATACAAAACAAGAGAGAAAGAAAATTAGAGAGGCATACATTTCCAAAAAACCTCATACAACACTTTTTAAAACATGGATATAATATACAGAATTTAAAAAGGAAATTCTAGAAGAAGTGGGAAATTAGCAAAAGTGAGTGGCAAGCAATATAGACAAAGAGAAAGAGAAGATTATGAATATTCTAATCATCAAATACTGGGGAGAAAGAAATTGAATGTCATAATTTGATTGTCATAAGAATGTTTGGTCATCATTTTTGTTCAGTTATTACCAGAGGTAATTGTATATGTAATACTACCCTATGATATTACAGAAAAAAAAATCCTACTGTCTGATTTGAGACAAGAAAATTACCCAAATAAAAACAGAAATTGGGGGAAAAAAATGAACACTGAATTGGTGCACATTGAAGAAGATACTATGATCTAGCCAATGCATTCTGTAGTAACTACATGATTCTCAGGTAACAAATTCTTTCCGTGCATGTGACTCATACGTCCTGAAGGATTTCAAGATGTGCAGCCCAGACTCAGCAGCTCCAGCAGAAAAAGGTGTTCAGAATGTACAAAGATCAGGTTCAGACAGGTCAGAAACAAAGACCAAGATCAACCAAGGCCAAGAAAAGTAAGCAGATAGCGTAGTCAAGGTAAGAACAAACTTAAAGATCAGAGAAATGGAAGGAATAATCAGGATCCCAGAATAAGATACCAGGGGGCAAAGAATAGTAACCTAGGCAGAAGAAATCCTTTCCATGGTAGATCAGACCCTTCGCAACCTGCTCCTCATTTGCCACTTCAGCCTCATGCATCAGAAATACTCATTTTGTCACAGTTCTGTGCCTCTGCTTAGCATTCTCTTTCTTAATTTATTCACCCATAAATTTTAACTCTCCTTCAGGACAGAATTCAACATCAGCCCCCCACAAATAAATTGGCTTTTAATGTTCCCAGGAGACTTGGACACACCATCTTAATGTTTCCAATGTACTTTATGCAAACCAACATTATAACATGTATTGTGATATATTTTAGCTGCTTGTGTGCCAATGACCCCATTTACTAAAATCTCCTTGAGAACGGGCACTGCTTCTTAATCAATGATTTCTCAAAAATACCTAGAACACAGTGCCTAATGGATTACAAGTTCTCAAATATTTGAATAAATGAACACCTCTACAATAACACTTATGTTCTAATATAATGATATATTCTGTCTTTGCCTTAAGAATGGGAACTATCATATTCATTCTCTTCCTCTAGTGCCTAGCTCAAGTTCTACCAAAGAACATGTGCTCAATAAATATTTAACAAATTACCAAATGAGTGAAAAGCTCTTCTCCTTCAATTGTTTATATAGACCAAGTCTAAGAAGAATTATACAGAGAAGAGTACCAAAATGTGCTTTTAATATTGGAGTAACAACAACAATAGAAGAGACATAGCAACTTACCAGCTGTGTCTTCTCAGTCAAGTGACTTAATCTCTCTATACCTCAGTTAGTGTCATTAGCTATAAACGGGATAATCCATACCTAGTATTATTAATAGTAATAGCACTGCTCAGGGCACCTAGGTGGCTCAGTCGGTTGAGAGACCGACTTCAGCTCAGGTCATGATCTCATGGTTTGTGGGTTCGAGCCCCGCATCGGGCTCTGTGCTGACAGCTCAGAGCCTGGGGCCTGCTTCAGATTCTGTGTCTCCCTCTCTCTCTGCCCCTCCCCCACTCATGCTCTGTCTCTCTCTGTCTCAGAAATAAATAAACATTTTTTTTAATTTTAAAATAGTAATAGCACTGCTGTGAAGATTGGAAGAGTATCTAAAACATAGGAAGCACTATTTCCAGTATTTGTTACTACTGCTATTGTTAGAGTTCTGAGCTAGCAAGGAAATTTTTTAAATGAGAGAAAGTGAGTGGCTATCTATCAAGAAGAGGTCATGTTTCTTCTCCTTATAAGGCAGAACAAAATTGACCAAAAACACAAAGTAATCAAAACTCCCAGCCATAAAACCTATTAGCCACTTGACTTTGCTTATATCATTCACCATTATGTACTTCAGTATCTTCTTTATTCATTCAATAGGTATATCTGAGTAACTATTATGCAAGATACTAGAGGTACCATGGTAAACAATACCCACATGAAGGATATAGACTAGTGAAACCAATTCTTCACTCTCTAAAACACGAATGTTCATTTGAAGATTCAAAATAAAACTGTCATCTCCCTAGGACCTTTTCAGACTTCAAAAACCATGTCCACTTCTCCCCTCTGTTAGGACCTGCAGTACTGAACCACTGCTAGTGATGTGGCTGTGGTGTGTCCTCGAAATGTATTATGACAGGGAAGGTAAAGAATCATTACATTAGATGTTCTACATGATTCATCCCACAGTTTATACTCTAAGAAGACACTGTTGCCCTGAATCCACAGCCTTCACACACAACTATCAACACACAAATACATACTATTGCTATAAAATAGGTAAGACTAAGAAAAAAGACTATTAAAAATCTGTCTTTTCTGCTGGCAAAACAATATCTATCCTTTTGTGAGTGAATGAGTTTTCTACTCTTTGTAGATGCTTACGTAAAAAACAAAATAAATAATAAAGAAAATTAAAGGTCAATAGCACGTTAAAGTTAGATGTACAACAATAGAGCAAGCCTACAAATATGCAGTATGGATTTATTTTTTTTTTATTTTTTTTTTTTAATATATGAAATTTACTGTCAAATTGGTTTCCATACAACACCCAGTGCTCATCCCAAAAGGTGCCCTCCTCAATACCCATCACCCACCCTGCCCTCCCTCCCACCCTGCCCTCCCTCCCACCCCCCATCAACCCTCAGTTTGTTCTCAGTTTTTAACAGTCTCTAATGCTTTGGCTCTCTCCCACTCTAACCTCTTTTTTTTTTTTTTTTTTTTTTTTCCTTCCCCTCCCCCATGGGTTTCTGTTATGTTTCTCAGGATCCACATAAGAGTGAAACCATATGGTATCTGTCTTTCTCTGTATGGCTTATTTCACTTAGCATCACACTCTCCAGTTCCATCCATGTTGCTACAAAAGGCCATATTTCATTTTTTCTCATTGCCACGTAGTATTCCATTGTGTATATAAACCACAATTTCTTTATCCATTCATCAGTTGATGGACATTTAGGCTCTTTCCATAATTTGGCTATTGTTGAGAGTGCCGCTATAAACATTGGGGTACAGGTGCCCCTATGCATCAGTACTCCTGTATCCCTTGGATAAATTCCTAGCAGTGCTATTGCTGGGTCATAGGGTAGGTCTATTTTTAATTTTCTGAGGAACCTCCACACTGCTTTCCAGAGCGGCTGCACCAATTTGCATTCCCACCAACAGTGCAAGAGGGTTCCTGTTTCTCCACATCCTCTCCAGCATCTATAGTCTCCTGATTTCTTCATTTTGGCCACTCTGACTGGCGTGAGGTGGTATCAGAGTGTGGTTTTGATTTGTATTTCCCTGATAAGGAGCGACGTTGAACATCTTTTCATGTGCCTGTTGGCCATCCGGATGTCTTCTTTAGAGAAGTGTCTATTCATGTTTTCTGCCCATTTCTTCACTGGGTTATTTGTTTTTCGGGTGTGGAGTTTGATGAGCTCTTTATAGATTTTGGATACTAGCCCTTTGTCCGATGTGTCATTTGCAAATATCTTTTCCCATTCCGTTGGTTGCCTTTTAGTTTTGTTGGTTGTTTCCTTTGCTGTGCAGAAGCTTTTTATCTTCATAAGGTCCCAGTTATTCACTTTTGCTTTTAATTCCCTTGCCTTTGGGGATGTGCCGAGTAAGAGATTGCTACGGCTGAGGTCAGAGAGGTCTTTTCCTGCTTTCTCCTCTAAGGTTTTGATGGTTTCCTGTCTCGCATTCAGGTCCTTTATCCATTTTGAGTTTATTTTTGTGAATGGTGTGAGAAAGTGGTCTAGTTTCAACCTTCTGCATGTTGCTGTCCAGTTCTCCCAGCACCATTTGTTAAAGAGACTGTCTTTTTTCCATTGGATGTTCTTTCCTGCTTTGTCAAAGATGAGTTGGCCATACGTTTGTGGGTCTAGTTCTGGGGTTTCTATTCTATTCCATTGGTCTATGTGTCTGTTTTTATGCCAATACCATGCTGTCTTGATGATGACAGCTTTGTAGTAGAGGCTAAAGTCTGGGATTGTGATGCCTCCTGCTTTGGTCTTCTTCTTCAAAATTACTTTGGCTATTCGGGGCCTTTTGTGGTTCCATATGAATTTTAGGATTGCTTGTTCTAGTTTCGAGAAGAATGCTGGTGCAATTTTGATTGGGATTGCATTGAATGTGTAGATAGCTTTGGGTAGTATTGACATTTTGACAATATTTATTCTTCCAATCCATGAGCAGGGAATGTCTTTCCATTTCTTTATATCTTTTTCAATTACCTGCATAAGCTTTCTATAGTTTTCAGCATACAGATCTTTTACATCTTTGGTTAGATTTATTCCTAGGTATTTTATGCTTCTTGGTGCAATTGTGAATGGGATCAGTTTCTTCATTTGTCTTTCTGTTGCTTCATTGTTAGTGTATAAGAATGCAACTGATTTCTGCACGTTGATTTTGTATCCTGCAACTTTGCTGAATTCATGTATCAGTTCTAGCAGACTTTTGGTGGAGTCTATCGGATTTTCCATGTATAATATCATGTCATCTGCAAAAAGCGAAAGCTTGACTTCATCTTTGCCAATTTTGATGCCTTTGATTTCCTTTTGTTGTCTGATTGCTGATGCTAGAACTTCCAGCACTATATTAAACAGCAGCGGTGACAGTGGGCATCCCTGTCGTGTTCCTGATCTCAGGGAAAAAGCTCTCAGTTTTTCCCCGTTGAGGATGATGTTAGCTGTGGGCTTTTCATAAATGGCCTTTATGATCTTTAAGTATGTTCCTTCTATCCCGACTTTCTCAAGGGTTTTTATTAAGAAAGGGTGCTGGATTTTGTCAAAGGCCTTTTCTGCATCGATTGACAGGATCATATGGTTCTTCTCTTTTTTTTTTGTTAATGTGATGTATCACGTTGATCGATTTGCGAATGTTGAACCAGCCCTGCATCCCAGGAATGAATCCCACTTGATCATGGTGAATAATTCTTTTTATATGCTGTTGAATTCGATTTGCTAGTATCTTATTAAGAATTTTTGCATCCATATTCATCAGGGATATTGGCCTGTAGTTCTCTTTTTTTACTGGGTCTCTGTCTGGTTTAGGAATCAAAGTAATACTGGCTTCATAGAATGAGTCTGGAAGTTTTCCTTCCCTTTCTATTTCTTGGAATAGCTTGAGAAGGATAGGTATTATCTCTGCTTTAAATGTCTGGTAGAACTCCCCTGGGAAGCCATCTGGTCCTGGACTCTTATTTGTTGGGAGATTTTTGATAACCGATTCAATTTCTTCGCTGGTTATGGGTCTGTTCAAGCTTTCTATTTCCTCCTGATTGAGTTTTGGAAGAGTGTGGGTGTTTAGAAATTTGTCCATTTCTTCCAGGTTGTCCAATTTGCTGGCATATAATTTTTCATAGTATTCCCTGATAATTGTTTGTATCTCTGAGGGATTGGTTGTAATCATTCCATTTTCATTCATGATTTTATCTATTTGGGTCATCTCCCTTTTCTTTTTGAGAAGCCTGGCTAGAGGTTTGTCAATTTTGTTTATTTTTTCAAAAAACCAACTCTTGGTTTCGTTGATCTGCTCTACAGTTTTTTTAGATTCTATATTGTTTATTTCTGCTCTGATCTTTATTATTTCTCTTCTTCTGCTGGGTTTAGGCTGCCTTTGCTGTTCTGCTTCTATTTCCTTTAGGTGTGCTGTTAGATTTTGTATTTGGGATTTTTCTTGTTTCTTGAGATAGGCCTGGATTGCAATGTATTTTCCTCTCAGGACTGCCTTCGCTGCATCCCAAAGCGTTTGGATTGTTGTATTTTCATTTTCGTTTGTTTCCATATATGTTTTAATTTCTTCTCTAATTGCCTGGTTGACCCACTCATTCGTTAGTAGGGTGTTCTTTAACCTCCATGCTTTTGGAGGTTTTCCAGACTTTTTCCTGTGGTTGATTTCAAGCTTCATAGCATTGTGGTCTGAAAGTATGCATGGTATAATTTCAATTCTTGTAAACTTATGAAGGGCTGTTTTGTGACCCAGTATATGATCTATCTTGGAGAATGTTCCATGTGCACTCGAGAAGAAAGTATATTCTGTTGCTTTGGGATGCAGAGTTCTAAATATATCTGTCAAGTCCATCTGATCCAATGTATCATTCAGGGCCCTTGTTTCTTTATTGACTGTGTGTCTAGATGATCTATCCATTTCTGTAAGTGGGGTGTTAAAGTCCCCTGCAATGACCACATTCTTATCAATAAGGTTGCTTATGTTTATGAGTAATTGTTTTATATATCTGGGGGCTCGGGTATTTGGCGCATAGACATTTATAATAGTTAGCTCTTCCTGGTGGATAGACCCTGTGATTATTATATAATGCCCTTCTTCATCTCTTGTTACAGCCTTTAATTTAAAGTCTAGTTTGTCTGATATAAGTATGGCTACTCCAGCTTTCTTTTGGCTTCCAGGAGCATGATAAATAGTTCTCCATCCCCTCACTCTCAATCTAAAGGTGTCCTCAGATCTAAAATGAGTCTCTTGTAGACAGCAAATAGATGGCTCTTGTTTTTTTATCCATTCTGATACCCTATGTCTTTTGGTTGGCGCATTTAATCCATTTACATTCAGTGTTATTATAGAAAGATATGGGTTTAGAGTCATTGTGATGTCTGTATGTTTTATGCTTGTAGTGATGTCTCTGGTACTTTGTCTCACAGGATCCCCCTTAGGATCTCTTGTAGGGCTGGTTTCGTGGTGACAAATTCCTTCAGTTTTTGTTTGTTTGGGAAGACCTTTATCTCTCCTTCTATTCTAAATGACAGACTTGCTGGATAAAGGATTCTCGGCTGCATATTTTTTCTGTTTAGCACACTGTAGATATCGTGCCAAGCCTTTCTGGCCTGCCAAGTTTCAAAGGAGAGATCAGTCACGAGTCTTATAGGTCTCCCTTTATATGTGAGGGCACGTTTATCCCTTGCTGCTTTCAGAATTTTCTCTTTATCCTTGTATTTTGCCAGTTTCACTATGATATGTCGTGCAGAAGATCGATTCAAGTTACGTCTGAAGGGAGTTCTCTGTGCCTCTTGGATTTCAATGCCTTTTTCCTTCCCCAGTTCAGGGAAGTTCTCAGCTATAATTTGTTCAAGTACCCCTTCAGCACCCTTCCCTCTCTCTTCCTCCTCTGGGATACCAATTATGCGTATATTATTTTTTTTTAGTGTATCACTTAGTTCTCTAATTTTCCCCTCATACTCCTGGATTTTTTTATCTCTCTTTCTTTCAGCTTCCTCTTTCTCCATAACTTTATCTTCTAGTTCACCTATTCTCTCCTCTGCCTCTTCAAGCCGAGCCATCGTGGATTCCATTTTGTTTTGCAATTCATTTAAAGCGTTTTTCAACTCCTCGTGACTGTTCCTTAGTCCCTCGATCTTTGTGGCAAGAGATTCTCTGCTGTCCTGTATACTGTTTTCAAGCCCAGCGATTAATTTTATGACTATTATTCTAAATTCACTTTCTGTTATATTATTTAAATCCTTTTTGATCAGTTCATTAGCTGTTGTTATTTCCTGGAGATTCTTCTGAGGGGAATTCTTCCGTTTGGTCATTTTGGAGAGTCCCTGGCGTGGTGAGGACCTGCAGTGCACTTCCCCTGTGCTGTGGTGTATAACTGGAGTTAGTGGGCGGGGCCGCAGTCCGACCCGATGTCTGCCCCCAGCCCACTGCTGGGGCCACAGTCAGACTGGTGTGTGCCTTCTCTTCCCCTCTCCTAGGGGCGGGATTCACTGTGGGGTGGCGTGTCCCGTCTGGGCTACTTGCACACTGCCAGGCTTGTGTTGCTGGGGATCTGGCGTATTAGCTGGGGTGGGTAGGCAAGGTGCACGGGGGCTGGAGGGGCAGGCTTAGCTCGCTTCTCCTTAGGTGATCCACTTCAGGAGGGGCCCTGTGGCAGCGGGAGGGAGTCAGATCCGCTGCGGGAGGTTTGGCTCCGCAGAAGCACAGAGTTGGGTGTTTGCGCGGAGCGAGCAAGTTCCCTGGCAGGAACTGGTTCCCTTTGGGATTTTGGCTGGGGGATGGGCGGGGGAGATGGCGCTGGCGCCTTTGTTCCCCGCCAAGCTGAGCTCTGCCGTCCGGGGGCTCAGCAGCTCTCCCTCCCTTTGTCCTCCAGCCTTCCCGCTTTCCGAGCAGAGCTGTTAACTTATGACCTCCCAGACGCTAAGTCGCGCTTGCTGTCGGAACACAGTCTGTCCGGCCCCTCCGCTTTTGCCAGCCAGACTCGGGGGCTCTGCTTGGCCGGCGAGCCGCCCCTCCGCCCCGGCTCCCTCCCGCCAGTCCGTGGAGCGCGCACTGCCTCGCCGCCCTTCCTACCCTCTTCCGTGGGCCTCTAGTCTGCGCTTGACTCCGGAGACTCCCTTCTGCTAATCCTCTGGCGGTTTTCTGGGTTCTTTAGGCAGGTGTAGGTGGAATCTAAGTGATCGGCAGGACGCGCTGTGAGCCCCGCGTCCTCCTACGCCGCCATCTTCCCTGCAGTATGGATTTAGATGGAGAGAAGATGTCCAGAAACCAGGACCTATTAGAAAGTTATATGTTAAGACAAGCCAGAATTGTTAGTACAGAGGCTAGGCAAAAACCTACTCAGTTAAGTGACACTGATCAACATAACCCACTAGTGTGGGGGCTGGGTATTATAAATGTTCACTCAAGAGACACACCGTCACCCAAGTAATGTAAGAAACGACACTTAAATTTAAATTTCCAAGAACTTTCCAAAAAACGAATAAAGTACAGTAAGTCCAAAAGGAATTATCAGGTGTTTTGCAAATGACTGATGTGATTAAAATTAGAACAATGAAAGTCCAGCCACTGAGCTGCAAATTAGAAAACAGAAAAATTATGCGCTACCATGATGTTCTGACAAGCATCTTAGATCATTTTCCTTGAGAAAAGTTAAATATGTATCTGATATGTGCATAAGCTTCACTTTATCTTTAAAAAAAAAAACTTGTCTTAAAGTGGGATAAAAAGTTACTTATCAACATGTCTAAAACACCAGCAAACTCTATTAAGTTTTACAGCCCATTATTGCAGTAATAATATAGACAAATTTTCCTTTCAAAATGGTAACGCTTAAAGACGTAAGTGTAAATACTTCCACAAAGCTGGAATGGAGTGAATAAATACCAAAAATCCTTTACCCAAATTTTTTAAATTTTTTTTAATGTCTATTTATTTTTGAAACAGAGAGAGACAGAGCATGAATGGGGGAGTGTCAGAGAGAGAGAGGGAGACACAGAATCTGAAACAGGCTCCAGGCTCTGAGCTGTCAGCACAGAGGCCGATGTGGGGCTCGAACTTACGGACCGTGAGATCATGACCTGAGCAGAAGTCGGACACTCAACTGACTGAGCCACCCAGGCGCCCCCTTTACCCAAATTTTTAAAAACTATTTTACAAAACCATACTAAACATATGTGTGTAGGTATACTTGTGCACATATGTACTCTTACACGTACACAGTTTTCAAAATTAATGTTAAAAGTTTAATACATACCAGATTCACATGCAACTTTCCACAAGCTTTCACACTCATTGAAAAAGATTTAGAAAGAGGATTAACATCTAACCAAAGTCTGCATTCTAAAATAAAACCACACAACTGGAAGGTGAATGAGGGGAAGCCTCATCAACTCCTCACATCCCCAACAAGCATAATTGACCCTTACCAAGAAAGTATAGACCAGAACCACTCATTTGAGCCTGTAAAAAAAAAAACAAAAACAATCTGCTTTACACTGCCTCATCTCTGGGGTTAGTAGCCCTCAGAGAAGTTGGTGTGAAACAGACCTTTTCACACATTGTTGGTAAAAGTATAAATTAGAAAATCTTTTTGCGGATTTATCTAGCAATATGTTTTAAGAGCCTCAAAAAATGTTCTTAGCCTTTTATTCAATACAGTCAAACCTGGATATCTGTTAAGAAAGTAATCCTAAATACAGGAAATAAGCCTGATTCACATAACAAGAAAGTAGAAACTACCAAAATATGCACTGTTGTGTAAAACCTACCTAGAAGACTATCATGTGTTCATTTAGAGTAAATATTCATGGATAGATAGACAAATAAAATAAGAAATGCTACGCTCTATTGTAAGTAAAGTAATAAAGAGACAAAATTATTCATAATACATATTCTCAATATGTAACATCTCTAGCTATGGGACAGATTGGTCACTCTAAAACCATAAATTTTATCAAAATTATAAAGCTAATTAATCCCAGAACACTTCTCATCCCCATTTTTTCCCCACCTTCAGAAGCCAAACTTCCCATCCCCACCATTGTTAACCACCCAGTTACATCCATATGATCCTGTACCCTGGAGACACTATTCCTGGCAAGTATTCCTCTCCAGTAGAGACTGTTTCTTTTATTTTACCACTGGTACCCAGAACTCCATGCTCCCCATTACCATCTATGTCACATCTCCTCTCTTCTACAAACTGCCCCATTGTCACCAGCACATATTAATACCTTATACTTCATGGTGTATTGAAATAGATACAATTAGATGAAATCTAAACTTTCCCACCATCAATTCCACCAACTTACCTGTATACCTACAGATTCTACCCTCTTACTTGTTACAAGGTCAACAACTCAAGGATTTTGTTCACACAATTCTCTCTAGCACCAATTTCTCCCTCTATTGTATCACTACCATTGGCAAACAAAGATGGCTTAATATCCCCTTCTTACTTCTTAAAATAAACTTCTTAACAAAAAGAAAACATCCCTTACTACAAGCCTTTTCCAACGATGATCTCATTTTCCTTCTCCCCTTCACAGCAACACTTCTGTATACAATAAGTTTTATTCACTGTCTCCATTTACTCAGCACCTCTTCTCTCCTCTACCCATTCATATTGGGCTTTCTTCCTCACCATTCCACTGAAATAGGACCAATGAATGTCAGCAATGACCTCTATCCTGCCAAAACATCTCAACAGCACTGATACAATCAGCTGTTTCCTAGTTCTTGAAACACTTTCCCCTATAGGTTTCTAAATACTACTCTTGCCAATTTCCCACTTCTCTCACTGGCCACTTCTTTCCATTTCCCTTAGTGGGTCTTCACTTTCCACAAGCCTGTTAATTGTTAAAGTGTCCAAGGCCTCCATACACAGGCTTCTGTACCTCTACAGCCTCTGCCTGAGGGAGCCTATCCGATCCCATGGCTTTAAATACCTCATCTGTAAGTAGGACAACTCTTAAAATTTGTGCCTCTATCCCAGACTATGGTATTATCTCCATCGAGATATTTGGCAGGAATCTCAAATGAAAACTACTGATTTCCACTCTGTAGACACTTCCTACTCCCAAACCTCCCCCATCTCAAGGTCTGGCATCGTAACCATGTAGGTGCCTAGTCAAAAACCTAAAACTTATCTTGACTCCTCTTTTTCCTCAATCCCAGATGCAATTCATCAATAACTTCTATCATATCAACCTCTAAAATGCATGCAAAATCTAATCATTTCTCATTATCTTTCACTTCTGCCCCAGCCCTGGCCACCACTATTTTTCACCTGAACTTCTGCAACAGTCTCCTAGCTGATTTCTCTGTCTCTGCTCCAATCATGGCCAGAGTGGTCTCTAAAGCACATATATATATGATCCTATAATTCCCCTACTTAAAATCCTCTTCAGGTCATTTAAAGCAGAATAAAATCCAACCTCTTCACCATGAACTATAAGGACGTATATGATCTGGCCCCTGTTTCCCTCTGCCCTTATTATTGTTGTTGTTGTTGTTGTTGTTGTTGTTGTTGTTGTTCTCTCCTCGAATCTGCCAAGCTCCTTCCCAGGTCAGGGCCATGGCACTTGTGGTTCTTGCAGCTTGGAATGCTCTGTTCCCACAAATTTAATAGTAATAGTAATAATAATAATAATAATAATAATAACAAATATATAAATAATAAATATCTCAAACTTACTACTCACACTCATTCTCTCTAAAAATAAAAATGTAAAAAAATAGAAAATGTGACTTAAGTGAGTAAAAACAAAATGACACAACAATAAAAGGAAAGCTCTCTATCAAAATAATTATTATTTGAGTCTTCATTATAGAAGAGGGAAGGAAAATTCACTGAAATATAAAAATATTCCTTTTATTAATTGGCCACTTATAAAAGCTATCCTCAAATGTGCCCTTCTACTTAACACTACACCAGAGCATTCTGGTAATTTTTTACTTTTAGTCAATCACAGGTATTTATCAGAGAGAGAGAGAGAGAGAGAGAGAGAGAGGGGCAAGGAGGTATCTCCCCTAGGAAAATCAGTCCTTAGGAAAATTGATAAAGCACTCAAGTATTTTAACATAAATGGTAATATATAAAAAAATAAATAAAGGATGCACAACAACTGACAATTTTGTCAGAAAAGTTAGGCTAAAACACCTGATTGGTTTCTTGTTTTTCATTAAGAATGAACTGACAGGTTGTGGCGCCTGGGTTGCTCAGTCGGTTGAGCGTCCGACTTCGACTCAGGTCATGATCTTGCAGTCTGTGGGTTCGAGCCCTGCGTCGGGCTCTGTGCTGACAGCACAGAGCCTGGAGCCTGCTTCAGATTCTGTGTCTCCCTCTCTCTGCCTCTCCCCCACTCATGGTCTGTCTGTCTCTCTCTCTCTCTCTCTCTCTCTCTCTCTCTCTCTGTCAAAAATAAATAAACATTAAAAAAATGAAAAAAAAAGAATGAACTGACAGGTGGAACTAACATGAATTGTCAAATAATGCTCAAAAGTTGCTTTCATTTTCTTTTTTTTCCCAATATTAAGTCTCAATCAAACCTTTTCCCCAATTTTGTTGGCAAAATTATTAGGTGGCTCCAAGATTCCTGCCCACTGTTATATCTGTACCTAAATATGATGGTATAGTTCTCTCATGATTATGTTATACCATATAGCAGAAGCAGATTATGTTATACCATATAGCAGAATTTTTCAGATTAATTAAGGCCTCTAATTACCTGATGTTGAGTTCCTCAAAAAAGAAATTATCCTGGTGGGCCTAGCTTAATCAGGTGATCCCTTAAAATAGGCTGGAGGGATTGGAATTATAAGAGATGTTCTCTTGCTGGCCTTGAAGAGGCAAACTGCCGTACTGTGAAGAGGTCCATGTGGCAGAGAACAGAGTACAGCCTGTAGGAACTGAAAATGACCCCCAGTTGGCAGCCATCAAGAAAGCAGGAACCTTAGTCCTACATCTGCCAGGAACTGAATTTTGCCAATAACCAATAACCTGGGAAGAGGATCCCCAAGCTCCATTTGAGATCGCAGTCCCAACCTTGACATCAACCTAGTGAGACCCTGAGCAAAGGACCCAGCAAAAACATGCCCAGATTTTAGATCCATGGAAACCATGAAATAATGTGTGCACTGTATTACATCACTAAATTTGTGATAATTTATTACACAGCAGTAGAAAAGCAATACCCCTACTTTGACTATGACATTTTAATCCCCATCTGAAAGTATTATATTCATATTGGATGTCACTTCTTGGGTACCAATTACCATGGATAATAAGAACCTTATATACTTGAGTGATTATTTGATAATTGTCTGTCTCTCTATCAGATTTCAAACTCTGTAGGAGGCAAAAACTTTATCTGTTTTGCTCACCATTACAGCCTCACAAACAGAACATAGCAATTACTCAGTGTAAGTGTTGAATGAAAGAATGTTCTCATTATTTGGTTTCATGTCTCTCATGAGCCCCTGAAAGTATTTGTTACTGAAAGAAAGAAAGAAAGAAAGAAAGAAAGAAAGAAAGAAAGAGAAAGGGAAAGGAAAATTCCTCCATCCTCTCTTCAAAGAATACATAGTATGTCTGTGAAAATTTGGAAACTATAACATGCAAGAGACTCATCTGGCAACCTGCAATCAGAGAAATGGTTTGGCCTTGTGGGAAGGCACTGAGCAGCTTTGGGTAAAGCTGCCAATAAAGCCAGGCTGCAAAAAGCAGCTTCAGCTATGAGCCTAAAGCCAGATGTTACAAATATATCAGCTCTGTCTCCATTCATTGCCTGTCTCTCCAGCTCCTGACAGCTAGGCATCTGTTCTCTGGTCATGAAGACTCCACACTGTGCACCTCTAAGACAGCCTGCCCACTTTCAGGCACAATGTCAATGGCCTCAGCTCATCTGGATGCAGTATAGGAAACTGCTCAGCCAGTGTCCTGTGTTGGCCATTCTTTGCCCCATAAGGACCTCTGAGCTGTTCTTACCGCCCACTTCCACCACTTCCACAAGAAAACTTCTTACCCTCAAATGCTACCCTTCCCAAGACTGGGCTTTCGCCTTAATTCTTTGATTTCTGTTTTATGCTGCCATTCACTTCCCAACAGTCTGGAGCCCCATCTGTGAACTCTAGCCTGGTCGCCTGTCCTCAGATTCTCGTGTCCTCCTCCAGCCCAGGCTGACAACACTGGATTCCCCAGCCTGGGTTTCATACAGAAACTCTGTGCCAATGTTTGCCTCAAGCACAACTGGGCTGCCATCGGACTCTGCACCTTGCCAATGCTCAGTCAGGCCTACACCCCTTCCTACTCCCACCATTTTTCCACAGAAAATAAGCTTCCAACCTACTTTGACCTCCATTTCCTCTTCCTATCCACTTCTTTTTGCCAAGATGAACCAGAATTCTTACAAACTCTCTCACCCTACATCCAAGTCTGATATAACAAGGTGTCCCACAAAGTAGGGATTATTCTTACATATAGACCTCAATAAAGAATTCATTCATCATTAGACATGCTTTAAAATTATTTTTATCTTACCTAAAATTCTAAGAATGTTTATTCTCTGCCTACTTCACCTCATTGCCCTATGTCAAAAACCACTTCATGAGCATTTTATATTGGTAGAAATTTAAATTTAACATTTGTATAGATATTTTCACTGTATGCATCTACTTACTATTTTTTTAACATAATTTTGGGGTTTTTCAAATTTTTTAAAGTTTATTTATGTATTCTGAGAGAGAGAGAGAGAGAGAGAGAGAAAGCAGGGGAGGGGCAGAGAGACAGGGAGAGAGAGAATCCCAAGCAGGCTCCATGCTGCCAGCACAGAACCTGGTGTAGTGCTCAAACTCATTAACTGTGAGATCATGACCTGAGCCAACACAAGAGTCAGACACTTAACCAACAGAGCCACCCAGGCGCCCCTCAGGCTTTATTACATGTGTTTTTAGCACCTTTTTTTCTGAAGACATTGACCAGTAATAGTAATAAAAGAAAATTTATTTAAATGTGTTAGAAAGATTTTTTCTGGACATATATTCTTTCACATATAATCTCTTTTAGACACACTAGTTTCTGTACATATCATATTCACAAAGTGAAATACCAAGTTTGATGCCAATTAGTGGCTTTAAATATTGCTAATATTTAATGAATTCAACTTGAGCCATCTTAGTTAATCAAAATAAAAAGTCGTCATTCCCATTACAACTACTATATATTTCTTTATAAAATTTATAAAAAGCTGTATGTGTAGTTTTTTTCCTTCCATAGTGAATTAACTACCAGTTATCTATTAAGTTTCTTTAGTGAAACTTGTCACAATTCAAAAACAAATTTTAAACAACTCAAAAACAAATTTTAGATACAAAATACCTTGGGGCACCTGGGTGGCTCAGTCGGTTAAGTGTCTGACTTCCACTCAGGTCATGATCTCACAGTCCGTGAGTTCAAGCCCCGCATCTGGCTCTGTGCTGACAGCTCAGAGCCTGGGCCCTGCTTCAGATTCTGTGTCTCCCTCTCTCTCTGTCCCTCCCCTGCTCACACTCTGTCTCTCTCTCTAAAAAATAGACATTAAAAAAAATTTTGTTAATAAAAAGTAAATACAAAATACCTTTCATAGGCATTATTTCAAAATGTTAATATCCTTTTTCTCCTTTCAGTAATCAAGGTATTACCTTCGAATATCATTAACTAGTTTCACCAATGCCTTCCTTTAGGGATTAAAAAAAAAAAAAAAAAAACTTCAAACTTACTACACAATAGACTTAACTGGGCAGCTTTTAAAAGATCCAGAGTTCATGGGGCGCCTGGGTGGCTCAGTGGGTTAGGTGTTGACTTCAGCTCAGGTCATGATCTCATGGTTTGTGGGTTCAAGCCCCAGGTCAGGCTCTGTGCTGACAGCTCAGAGACTGGAGGCTGCTTCTGATTCTGTCTCCCTTTCTCTCTCTGCCCTCCCCCTACTTGTTCTCTCTCTCTCAAAAATAAATAAAACATTAAAAAAAATTTATTTCTAAAGATCCAAAGTTCAGACTCACCACCAAAGTCCCTGATCCAAGTGGTCAGAGACAGGACCCAAGCATTATCACTTTTTTTAAGTTTATTTATTTTGAGACAGAGAGAAAATGCACATGCCAGTGAGAGGTAAAGAGAGAGGGAGACACAACATCTGAAGCAAGCTCCAGGCTCCAAGCTGTCAGCGCAGAGCCCAATACGGGACTCGAACTCTCGAATCATGAGATCATGACCTGAGCCAAAGTCAGACACATAACTGACAGAGCCACTAAGGCGCCCCAGCATTACCATTTTTAAAACCATATTATAACCATATTAAAACCACAGACACAGGATGAAAGTTATGCGTGAGGTAATTCAGGAAGAACACAGGGGTGGTAAAAGACTTTTTTAGGCATGCCAAGGATTAGGCTCTACCTAATGCTCCCACCTCTGCCTCGGGTACACTCTCGGACTCTTCTGGCAGGCCTGGACATACCCAGGCAGGAGAGGAAAGACACTTCCTAGCACTGGTGTTACACTGCTATCTCCAGGTGTATGGAGATAAGGCATAGACCCAGCTGATAGAGGTTCAGAGATGGTGTTTGAGGTTCTCTAACAGCTTTTGCTGCTCCTGTTGTGTCACATGTCCTGTGTTTACCACCATAGCAATGATTGGTTCTAGAGAAGCATTTTCTCTACTGTTTACATGAGACATCCTACTCAGATGCACACACTCTCTCTCTCTTTCACAGCAACCTCCTTGGTAGAATTTTTTCATTTATTTTTCTGACCAGAGAGTACATACTAGAAATTGCTGTTCACACACATTTATGGAAATGCTCTCAGGTTATCTCAGGCTCCCTTTTACACTTTCCCCACTATGGCCCTTTAGTTGCCCCACTTCAAGTAATAAGGGTTTTCATGCTCTCTGTGCATCTTTTCCCTCTAAATCTGTATGTAAGAGGTGACTTAACTAGTCACCTTAACACTAGTGTGTGTTGAATTTGCTATATTGTCTCTTAGACTTCAGTTCTAATTATGTAACTAAAAGTTTTTTCCCCTTTTAAAAGGATTCTATGCAAGTAGGGAATATTTCTTTTGGATGGGTAGTCTTTCCTGGCACAACTGAATCAACACCAAACGGAGCTATTGACTTCTACACTCCATGCTAAGATTATCAGTAAGCTAACTGTTTATTAAAATTATAATATTAGGTGGAAAGATAAAGAAAGGAAAAATTGACCTTTAATCTGGTTCAACTGTTTTGATCCAAGCAACTGAAGAAAACTGGATTGCTCTGTTCCACTGTTCCCAGAACATCTTTCCTAAGTTGTCCAATTAAAACTACTTTGCACAATGCAGGAAATGAAACCATGTAAAAAAGGACCAAGAGATTATACAACTTCATTTTCAAATATTTCCATCCTACAAATATTATGCTAAAGAAAACCATTTTAATTAGAAAAACACATGGGAAAACTCATAATAAGCACTAAGTAACTAGGTTTGCGAGAGTTTTTTTCTCCAGGCATGGTGCTTCCATGTCAATAAATCAAGCCAAAGAGAAGAATTTCTGGGATGTATCACTACTGATTTCTCACCAAAAAATGGGGGAATTTTAATTTTTTCCTTTTTTTGAGAGAGGGAGAGTGCATGCACAAGCAGAGTAGAGGAGCAGAGGGAGGGAGGGAGAGAGAGAAAGAGAGAAAGAGAGAGAAAGAGAGAGAGAGAGAGAGAGAGAGAGAGAGAGAGAGAGAGAGAGAATCCCAAGCAGGCTCCACACACAGTGTGGAGCCCAACGTGGGGCTCAATCTCACAACCATGAGATCACAACCCAAATCAAAATCAAGAGTCAGATGCTTAACCGCCTGTGCCACCCAGGTGCCCCCAAAAGGGGCATTTTAAAAGAGAAACATTATTCACTTTTACTAGAACAGCATCTTGGGCCGAATGTAATCATATTTATCTGTTTTCCTCCAAACATTATTTTGGTCAAGAAAAGTTTTTTCCTTTATGCCACATCAACCTTACTTTTTCTTCTTTGCCTAATAAATAATTTCTCCCTCTATTCTCATGTCATGAGAGATGGTAGCTGTATATCATGTACAAATTCATACATTATCCAGAAGCAAATGCATTTCTAAGTGCTTCTGTGAGTCACTAAGGATGCTGTGGTTGATGTGTCTCCATCATTGACCTATGACTTACAAAACTGCTATCACAAAAGAGAATATTTTTTAAACTCTTATGTGTACTTTAATGAATAATTTTTTCAAAGGAAACTTCAAATTGAATTTATCTTCCAACACAGAAGAAATTCTTATCCAAACTGTGTATGTGTCAAATATATATACATATATATATGATATTCACAGACACACTTTTATACTTTTTCTAATTTATTTTCATCAATTAATATTTATAAGCATAATAATTTGGAAGTCAATCTGAAACAGAGATACAATCTCTAGATAAGATAACACAGATGGTGGCATGCATTCTTGCAGACTATTTTTAAATGGACTCTCTTACAGGCAATCTGTTTTATCAGCTTTCCAATGGATCCACAGTATGAAGAACTCCAAAAAAGAAAATTCCAAGATTCTAAAAACACTTGGCTGTGAACAGATTTAGTGGGCATAACTTCTCCTTTTGCCAAGTCTCTGGGATATAAAAAGCTAAAAATATAGCCCAGTATTTCCTTCCCCCATCCTGTTTAAGAACCTTGATACTGTATTGCTATATACTAATGTAGTCACTACCAAACTGACTCTGACTAAGGTAGACACATGAACTTTCGGTTATAAGGATAATAAAAATTTGCTACAGAGTGTGATGAAAATGTATTCGGCATAAGAGCTATGTGATCAAGGAATGAATTAACAAATAGGATAACACCACACAAGCAATATCATAGGGTCAGGATTCAGAAACAATCTGGCTGCACACTGTTATCTGAAAATGATCACAAATAGATCAGACACGGGGCCTATTTGTTATACACATATAGTAAATGAATATGTAATCACTAGGGTAACATTAACAGAACAGCCAGCTACATGTCTAACCATTAATGATTGGTAATAAAAGTGACAGTGTTTGCTCGAAAGGAAAAAAAAAAAAGCTGTTTCCTATTGAAGGGAATGCAACACAATTTAGTCAAAAGCCATTCATCTATGCAAGGATAGTGCCAACCTTGCCTAATGCAAAATAAATGAGTCTGGGGCTAAGCTATGCTTTTAGTGGTTAAAGATGGCCTATTTCAACATGTCAAGTCTCTGAATTCTGAACTGTGGTAACACAAAGGGAAGGAAAATAAGTTAAATACAAATATGAAAACATTACTAGAGATTCTAGGTTATTATCACTAACTAGAAATAATGCCAGCACTTAGGATCACATACTAACAGTCTTAACGTCACTGTTTTCTAGAAAAGGAAGATTGAGCTCTGTTAAATAGCTAAATAATTAAAGAAGTTCTTAAGAAGCCATTTCACGATTTAAATAAGTAACTTAATTAGTAGGCAGGCTAATCTTGCAGCAATTGTGATATGCACAGGAAAATAAAATGAATATTATTGGTTGGGGAAAATGTTCAAACTAAGTATTAATTCTTACAGTTCCTTGGATTTCACCATTATCTGTAAAAAGTGTTTCTAGGGACATAATACTAACCTACAGTATAAAGAAAAAAGCCAAATGTTTTCAAAAGGTTTAGGATGGAATCTGTTCACGTAAATTAATGCTTTATTTCAGTTATATAACTTAATGTAACTATAATCACATTTGAAGGAATATTAATTTTTTAGGTCAAGAAAATTGCCATAGACAGTCTAAAATTTTTCAGATCAATAGTAAACTCACCAAAGAGGATGTATCATTAGAGATATATACATGTTTATATACAAGCATTATCCTTCCTTTAAAATTACCAGCAAGGGTTCAAATATAGCCAGCCCCAAAAGTTGAAGAGGTAAAAGTGAAAAAGCTACAATTACCCTCGGGGTATTCAATCCCTTACATTTTTCTGACTACATAAAGGTAAGCCACCACACAATAGGGAACTTTTGAAGGAGTACTTAGAGTTTTCTTCTTTTTTTTTTTTAATGTTTACTTATTTTTGAGAGAGAGTAAGTGCGGGAGGGGCAAAGAGCGGGGGGTGGGGGGGCAGAAGATCCAAAATGAGCTCTGGGCACATTGACAGCAGAGATCCTGATGCAGGGCTGGAACTCAGGAACAGTGAGATCATGACCTGAGCCAAAGTTAGACACTTAACTGACTGAGCCACCCAGGCGCCCCTGAAGGAATATTTAACTAGGAAAACAAAATAGCTTGAACTGAACCATAATTGCCTTCCATTGTTGCCAAAACGTTCATGAGAAAACTTAATTGCTATGCATTCATTTGATGGAATTAAAGATATGGTACCTAAATGGCACCATAAAGTGGTCTTCATGTCACCATCTTAACTTATCATTCATCTTAGTTCTAATATATAAATGATTATAGGTAGGTTTTCAAATTTTAGTCTGATAAATGTGGAAACTCCAGAGAACTGTACATGGGATTAAAAAAAAAAAAAAATGAAGCTAAGCAGCAAGACCCTTGCATTTTAGTTCTGTCTTGCCTGTAACTACTAGCTGGCCTTCATAATGAAAACTATTCAACTTCTGTGTCTGTTTTCTCTTCTGTAAAATGAGACAGCTGAACTAGATGATCTCAAAGCATCACACCCCAGCTTTGATGATTTAAAATAATACTTCAATCTACTCAAATATTTACCCATCCCATTAAAAAATTATTTCTAGGGGCACCTGGGTGGATCAGTCTAAGCATCTGACTCTTGATTTTGGTTCAGGTCATGATCTCAAGGTCTGTGAGATCAAGCCCTGCGTCCGGCTCCATGCTGACAGTGCAGAGCCTGCTTGGGATTCTTTCTCTCCCTTTCTCTCAGCCAGTCCTCTACTCACGTGCTCTCTCTTTCTCTCTCTCAAAATAAACAAATAAACATTTTTTAAAAATTATTTATAGGAGGGGCGCCTGGGTGGCTTGGTCGGTTAAGCGTCCGACTTCGGCTCAGGTCATGATCTCACGGTCCGTGAGCTCAAGCCCCACGTCGGGCTCTGTGCTGACAGCTCAGAGCCTGGAGCCTGTTTCAGATTCTGTGTCTCCCTCTCTCTCTGCCCCTCCCCTGTTCATGCTCTGTCTCTGTCTCAAAAATAAATAAACGTTAAAAAAAAATTAAAAAAAAATTATTTATAGGATAAAAAATCAATCAAGTATGTATTAAACTCTTAGTAAGAGCCAGGTATTAACTATGTCAATCATTCAGGAAAACACCCCAATCCAATACAATGTAATCCAAAAGAATGCTGGGTTTCAGTTTTAAAAGTGTGTGTAAGTGTAAGGGGGAATGGAGAGGTAAAAGATCTACAATTCTCACTTGTTCACATTCTGCAATAAACTGAAATGAGGCTTTGAATAAGAGAGCTTATTTATTTTATTAGTGAAATGTACTACAATGGCATCTTATACTGTTGTTTCACATAAAATATGAAAATAATTTTAAACCATTTCCTATTATGTTTTTAAATGTTTCTTAAAATTTAATGAAATTTTATTCTATAATTTTGAAAAACTAGTCACTCCAGCTTTCAAGCACAAAATTAAATGTTTGTGGTGTTACATATCCAGTAGTTCAAGAAAATAGATGTTTGATGTTGATGTTTGTATTGCTTAAAATAAAACATCAACAGAGGAGAAAGAGTTATACTATGAAATATATATTTTTCAAATCAAATTATAGATATAAAACAAATCCTGTTTCTCCTATAACTGGAAGCATAAAGGTATATCTGTATTTGCTATTTCAGCCCTTAAATTTGTCTGTATTTACAAACTGTAAGTTATCACTTTGAGTACTAGCCAAAGATTTAGGACAGTTCCACTATTAATAGAATATGTCGACCCATCTCTATTTATAAAGTCATCAAACCCCAGTTTGTTTCCACCTCACCGGGCTCCAAAAGGGTGAAAGCAGCAGGGAAGTTTGCATACTACGGTATAAAGGAATGACATCTGGGTCAAGAGCACATTACACAGAAGCACAATGTGCGTGCACGTGTGCAGCAACTCACTTGTCTAGACACTCAATTGTGCAACAAGCTAACTCACAAAGGTAAATTTTCCAAATTATGCTAAAGTTTTATTTACTCCTTTCCCTATCACTCCTTCTTTGTATTTCAGAGTAAACTTTATAAATTATTATAGCATAAATAATATATGCAAATATATAAACAGTATATTATGATTACATTATATAATATAATATAATGATGCTTTCAGAGGACATTGCCCTACACTGAAGAGACGTGCCCAACGGATGTTCCTTTAATTTATATACCTAGATTTACAGGTTTCTATCTCTTCCCTTGCAGTCAAGCTAGCCACTATCTTTTCTTAATTCTTTATACTATTCATAGTTCTATCAGCCTCTGAAATGTTTGTTAATGCTTTGAGTAAAGCAGAAACAAACTCTAAGTAACAGCCTAAAGACTGTAGAGTCAAATATAAAATACATAGGCTTTGATGCATAAACTTTGTGTCAACGATTTACTTACTTAGGTATTTGCCCCTGTTCTTTCTGAGAATCTTGACTCCTTCAGAGTTGGGGTATTTTCAATCTAATTACTAGATACCGCATTATTATTATTTATATATATTTGTACCATGTAATCATTTTCTATCTGCTAAATCCTTTCTCAAGTTTTGGGTTTGTTAATTCTTGGCAAGTATTGATATTTTAAAAACAACTGATCTGCAAAGTGTGACTAAAAATTATTGGAAAATTACACAGAAGTATCTTTAAAGGAGTGAGAGAAACGATGGACACAAGATGACTATTTACTATATTGAAGTTTTTCTCACTTGAAAGTGCTCATAAAAATTACTGGCCAATGGTAAATAAGATACAGATGTTTCCGTCATTCTCTAGCCTTAATTATTGACAAAAAGAAAAAACAGATTATTCCATTCTCCTTAAATCAAAAGCATTTTGCAACTAAAAATACTCTAAAGAACTACTATAAAGTAATATAAGAGGAGACCACTGCATTTTTATGAGTACATATTTTTAAATTCAGAACCAAAGGTGTGAACAAAATCAACCAAATCAAACATCAATCCATTTGCTAAATCAGGTACAAATGTACTTTGCCATATAAGACAGTGAGGTGCACCAAAAGTAATAAGTAAACTATGTGGCCATCACAAAATCTTTTCCAATATATTCATTCTTTTATATATATTTTTTTACATTTATTTATTTTTGAGAGACAGAGAGAGACAGCATGAGCAGGGGAGGGGCAGAGAGGGAGGGAGACACAGAATCAGAAGCAGGCTCCAGGCTCTGAGCTGTCAGCACAGAGCCCGATGCGGGGCTCGAACTCACGAACCATGAGATCATGACCTGAGCCAAAGTAGGATGCTTAACCGACTGAGCCACCCAGGCACCCTTCCAATATATTTATTCTAATTTAGAGATGCTTCAATTCCATTTCCAATGGATCATCAATGGTTTTCTAATATTTCAGCTCTAGGTTTCTCTGCTAAGCTATTAAGTCAAGCAGCTAGTGGTCTTAACGTAATACATAACAGACATTACTACAATTAAAACATGTTTTTTCAGTGCAAATTATTGATCCATATAACTGTTCCATAAACTCTGACTTGACTTTAATAACTCAGAATAATAAAACATGAATCAGAATTCAAGATACGAAAAAAAGGATGTTTTAAGCTAGAAAAGTCATTCTCTAAGAAGACATTCTGTATCATTGTTTGAACTATTCTGAGTATTTTAAATTTTAACATTCATAAGCCAATATTATTTCCAACTTCAGATGGCTCACTACCATTCAAGTGCAAGCAGTTAATTTTGCCTAAATGCACTGCACAATCATATTAACATAAAACTATGAGTTCCAGGCCAAAAAAATAAAAACCAAGAAATAAATAAGGTCAGAGATCATTTCCTATTGATAAAAAAATGTAGAAGACATGAACCACCATGCACTAAGTAACATAGCATTAAAATATATCAAACAAAGCCTAACATAAATACAAGGAAAAATGGACACAATCATGAGTATAGTGGGAGATACAATCCTATCAGTCTATGGCATTATAAGTAAATGTATATAGGAGGACGGTTAATAAAATTTTAAACAAACTACATGCTATATTTCCTACAAAAAATACAGTATCAGGGACACCTGGGTGGCTCAGTCAGTTAAGCATCTGACTCTTGAGTTCAGCTCAGGTCATGATCCCAGGGTTATGGAATTGAGCCCAGCATCAAGCCCAACATTAAGCCCTAAGTTGGGCTCCACATTGAGTGTGGAGCCTGCTTAAGAGTCTCTCTCTCTCTCAGGGTGGCTGGGTGGCTCAGTCAAGTTCATTTAGTCCAACTTGAGTTCATGTCATGATCTCACGGTTCATGAGTTCAAGCCCAACATCAGGCTCTGTGCTGACAGCTCAGAGCCTAGAACCTGCTTTGGATTCTCTGTCTCCCTCTCTGCTGCTCTCTCTCTCTAACATAAAAAAAAATTAAATTAAATTAAATTAAATTAAATTAAATTAATAAAATAAATACAGTATACTTTCAAATATCTCTAGTATGTTTATAAAAATAAATGGTATTTAGAAAACTTGGCAAAATTTGTTAGTTTTTAATTCCAGTGCCAGCTTCAGAGAAAAACTCAATAGATTTGTAAAAGAATAAAGTATATAGGCTACACGCTTTGACAATACTGCAATTAAATTACAAATTAAGAAGAAAGTTTTAAATGAAAAACTGATTACTTTTTTTATATGAAATTTATTGTCAAATTGGTTTCCATACAACACATAGTGGTCATCCCAACAAGTGCCCTCCTCAATGCCCATCACCCACTACCCCTCCCTCCCACCACCATCAACCCTCAGTTTATTCTCAGTTTTTAACAGTCTCTTATGGTTTGGCTCCCTCCCTCTCTAACTTTTTTTCTTTTCCTTCCCCTCCTCCATGGTCTTCTGTTAAGTTTCTCAGGATCCACATAAGAGTGAAAACATATGGTATATGTCTTTCTCTGTATGACTTACTTCACTTAGCATAACACTCTCCAGTTCCATCCACGTTGCTACAAAAGGCCATATTTCATTCTTTCTCATCGCCAAGTAGTATTCCATTGTGTGTATAAACCACAATTTCTTTATCCATTCATCAGTTGATGGACATTTAGGCTCTTTCCATAATTTGGCTATTGTTGAGAGTGCTGCTATAAACATTGGGGTACAAGTGCCCCCATGCATCAGCACTCCTGTATCCCTTGGGTAAATTCCTAGCAGTGCTATTGCTGGGTCATACAGTAGATCTATTTTTAATTTTTTGAAGAACCTCCACACTTTTCCAGAGTGGCTGCACCAGTTGCATTACCACCAACAGTGCAAGAGGGTTCCCGTTTCTCCACATCCTCGCCAACATCTATAGTCTCCTGATTTGTGCAGTTTAGCCACTCTGACTGGTGTGAGGTGCTATCTCAGTGTGGTTTTGATTTGTATTTCCCTGATGAGGAGTGACGTTGAGCATCTTTTCATGTGCCTGTTGGCCATCTGGATGTCTTCTTTAGAGAAGTGTCTATTCATGTTTTCTGCCCATTTCTTCACTGGATTATTTGTTTTTTGGGTGTGGAGTTTGGTGACTTCTTTATAGATTCTGGATACTAGCCCTTTGTCCAATATGTCATTTGCAAATATCTTTTCCCATTCCCTCAGTTGCCTTTTAGTTTTGTTGATCGTTTCCTTTGCAGTGCAGAAGGTTTTTGTCTTCATGAGGTCCCAATAGTTCATTTTTGCTTTTAATTCCCTTGTCTTTGGAGATGTGTCAAGTAAGAAATTGCTGTGGCTGAGGTCAGAGAGGTTTTTTTCCTGCTTTCTCCTCTAGGGTTTTTATGGTTTCCTGTCTCACATTCAGGTCCCTTATCCATTTTGAGTTTATTTTTGTAAAAGGTGTAAGAAAATGGTCTAGTTTCATTCTTCAGCATGTTGCTGTCCAGTTCTCCCAACACCATTTGTTAAAGAGACTGTCTTTTATCCATTGGATATTCTTTCCTGCTTTGTCAAAGATTAGTTGGCCATACTTTTGTGGGTCCAATTCTGGAGTCTCTATTCTATTCCATTGGTCTATGTGTCTGTTTTTGTGCCAAAAACTGATTACTTTTTTAAAAACAAAACTATATCGCATATAACAAATATTTGATCCAAAAAGAAATAACAAAGCTAAGAAGAAATTTATTCAGCCAACATTTATTAGGTCCCTACTATATACTAAACACCATGCTTTGAAATCACAAAGAATGAGAAATCTACAATACTTTCTTTCATAGGAATTACAGTCTAATAAAAGAAGGGCACAAAAGAAATAAACAAAAATAAAGTGTATCACACATGCTCTAACAGAATATATCAAGTATGGTGAGTATCTAAGGCAATGCAGGGTTAATATGTGCTTTGTACATATTTTGATATGAAGAGTGTTAGGAAGACTATAGGGCTTAGTGACTTGAAACGGGACTCAAGCAGTAGGAAAATGTGCAAATTATCCTGGCAAGGTCAAGAATGACGTGATGTTGATCTGAGTCTTTAAGGATGAACAAGAGTTTAGCAAATAAACAAGAGAATAAAAATAAAGGAAAGAACATACACAAACACAAAAGTCACATGATATATTTCAAGAATGGCAGCAAATTACGATGAGTGAACCAAAGCTTTGATGATCTAGCAAAGTGAAAGAAAAGGTTGAAGGGGTGGAAGGCATATAATAGAGAACTTCTGGTGTTATGGATGAGAAATTAGACTTCATCCACAGACATGGTGAGCATCCAACAACTTGCACATATGTGTTTCTTGAATCAATGCATTGATTATCTATTGCTGTGTAACTAATTGCCCCCAAACTTTGATACTTAAAGCAACAAATATTAATTATATCACAGATTTCCAAGGATCAGGAAACCAGGTATATGTTAGCAAGGTGAATACAGCTCAAATTTAGCTGTAATCCAGCTAAATTTAGCTCTAATTTCATTTAGCTCTAATCCAGCTATCTGTCAGGGTTATAATCATCTCAAGGTTCAGCTGTGGCTAGAGATTACACTTTCAGTTTCACTCAAGTGGCTATTGGCAGGAGGCTACTTCTTTGCACTATAGGCTTCTCCATCGAACTGCTCACAATATGGCTTCCTCTAAAGTAAGTGATTTGGGGAATGGAGAGTGGTCAAGCAACAAGATAACTAGGATGGAAGCTTCAGTGTTTTGTAACTTAATCTTAGATTTACCATTCCTTCTGTCATATGCTACTGGTCACACTCACCAAATGAAACACAGTGTGAATTCACAAGAGTGTGAATATCAGAAGGTGGGGATCATTAGAGATTATCTTGGAGTCTGGTTACCACAGTGAAGAAATGGTTCTAGTGCAACAGGATCTTTGGGACAACAGGGGCAAGGAAGATGCTGTGGGTAGCAAATTAGATCAAAAATTAACTAGCAATTTTCCACTCCTAGCCAGAATGAAGAGACCAGATTTATCTTCCACATGAAAAAAGAAAAACGTAAAAAAAAGAGAAAGTATATGAAACAAAGGTTTCAAAACATGAGGAAAAAAACTGTGATTCCTAAGAGATAGGAAACAAACAAGAGGAGTTTTAGGATTGCCCAGATTCCTGTCTGAAGAGAGTTTTTAGGGAATGTTACAAAAGGAGGAGTCAAGGCAGAACCCAACAGTCATTCAGACTTAAGATGGAGCTGGAAGACTGGGGAGGACAAAGTGAATAGAATTTGCAGGTCAGAGAAGGAAAGAACTGCACAGGGGTACGGTCCCAGAAATCTTCAGAGGCTCTTCTCTGAAGAAGATTCCTCTCCTAGTCTTCAGCTGAGTACTGATCATGCATGTGAGGAAACTATCTGATGCAGCTGAAATAATCAACTGAAAGGATAAGAAGTAACAGTACATAAAATACAGAACTGGGAATAATTCCTGTGTCCACAGGCTAAGAGAGAAAAAAATCTAGTCATTTACAGGATATTGGGTAGAAAACTTCAAAGGATTTTGCCTCAAATAGTGGAGAAAACTTACACCAAGACTAAACACCGCTCTGATCCCATCTAGTCACATTCAAAAATATGACTGTGGTACTGTCTTCAAGTAACTTAATGGCATAGCAAAACAAAGTGCAAACCTATTTAGAGGAACACAAAAGCATCCAGCATCCAACAAGGTAAAATTCACAATGGGTAGCATCCAATCAAAAACTATGAGGCATGCAAAGAAGAAGGGAAACATGAACCATAATGAGGAAGAAAAAAAATTAGCCAGTCAAAACCAACCTAGAAATGACATAGAATCATATTATAATAGAATAGAATGAGGAATAAAGTAATAGAATTAATAGATAAGAATATTATAATAATTATTTTATGCCCAAAAAGCTAGAAAAAGATCACACAAATTAATTAACCACATAAAGACAATTAAAAGACCCAAATTAAACTTCTAGAACTGAAAACTAAAGTATCTTAATTTAAAAAAATATTTGTATGTGATTATTGCAGAATAGACATTGCAAAAGAAAATATTAGTCAACTTGAAGACATAATAATATACAACTTCAAGTAGTCTTACATACTTAGAGCTGGAGTCCCTTAAAGAGAAGAGAAGTGTAAAGGGGAAAAAAATTGAAGAAATAATAGCTGAAATGATTCTACATTTGATGAAAACTATAGAAGCACGACAAATGTCAAATATCAAAAATGAAAAAAAAGATGAAGAAGAAAATCTTAAGTACATCATAATAAAATTGCTTAAAACCAGTGACAGAGGAAATCTTAACTGCAGAGAAAAAAACATTATGTACAGAGGAACCAAGATAAAGATTACAATTTCCTCTCTGAAACAGTGCAAGCCAGAAGAGACTAAGCCATATCTTTAAAGTCCTAAAATTGTCAATATAAAAGTTTTGCCCACTGAAAATATCTTTCAACAACAAAAGTGATGCAGACACAATCACAGATATTCATGTACACATAGGTTAGTACCCATGCATACATTACCTCACTTGTACGCTTAGAGGGCCTAGGAGCAATGACACCCCAGTAGCAACATCAGTTGCAACATCAGTACCCTGATGTTGGGTTCTTTATCAGTTTGTTAGTACTGCCATAATAAAGCACCACAGACCAACTGGTTTAAACAACAGGAGTTTATTGCCTCACAGTTCTGGAGGCTGGAAAATCAAGATCAAGGTGTTAGCAGGGTTGGTTTTTTTCCAAGGCTAAGGGTTGGTTTTTTTCCAAGGCTATGAGGGAAAATCTGTCCCATGCCTGTCACTTAGCTTCTGGTGGTTTGCAGTAAATCTTTGGCATTCCTTGGCTTGTAGAGGCATCACTCCAATCTCTGCCTTCATGTTCACATAATTTCTCCCAGTGTTAGGAACATCTTGCAGAACAAGACATTAAGAAAGTACTTTAGACTAAGACATCACCAAGATGGCAACATAGGAGTCTCCAGAACTTCTCTCCTCCTACAGAAGCACTGAATATGCACCTACACGAGGAACAACTCCCTCTGAGAGAAATCCAGAAACAATTAATTAACTGACTCCTATGCAATGAGCAACTGAGAAAATACTCACACAAAAATGGGTGGTAAAGGCTGAGACAAACCCTCGCCATAAATCCCACCCCTGGCTCAACATACGACAATTGGGAAGGAATCTCCAATTCCCCAGTTCTGAGGAGTGAATGGTTTGGACCATACATATAGCACCCCAACTTTTAAGAATTCCACCCAAATTATCTAGCTCTGAAAGCCAACAGAGTTTGCATTCATGAGTCTCACAAACAAAGTAGTAGCAAACAAAGTAGTAGTTGTTAAGTGGGCACACAGGCATGTTCCATGGCTATCATTCCCAGACTCAGATCAGAGGGAACTAACAAAACTGCCCATCTCCCATTTTTTCTTGAGGGGTTTGACTACACTCCTTACTGTTGGGGATCTGACTTCTGATTAGCTGGCATCTAAGTGCTGACTGTAATCCTTCCCAGAGCCCCAAAGAGCCAGCAGACACTTCCCTTGCCTTTTCCATCTGGCTTGCCCCAAAAATAAAACCAAGTCACAATACCTCCCTGCAAGAAGCTTATCCACATATCAAGCCCAATAACTTTTGCAGCTTCAACCCAAGGGATGGGCCCTCAAATCACCTAGCTCAGCTAGCCCACAAAGGTCAGTCTTTACAAGTCCAAGGGAACCATATTAAATAAAACAAGCAGTTCCCCAATGGGCACAGAGGCACTTCTTACAGCTATCCCCACCTCCCAGGCACAGTGCAGAAGGAGCATGCAAAAATGTTCCCTCCCAGTTTCTCTCTGGAAGAGATTTGACTGCAAATTTTCCCATTGCTGCCTAAGGTTACGATGTCAAATCAGCCTGCATAAGGGAAATGACCATGATCCTTCTGGAAGCCTGAAAGAGCTGATGGGCACATCCCGCCTGTCTCCATGAGCTCACTCAAACAGTAAAACTAAGTCTCCAGCTTCTCTTGAAGGAGTTTGTTCACAAGTCTAGCACACCAATTGTTACAGCTACCACCCAAGGGACTAGCTCCCAAACCACTATCTCTGAATGCTGAAGGGGCTCAGCATTCACAAGCCCCTTGTGATCACACAATCAAAGAAGTTGTTCTATATGGAAACATAAGCTCTCCCAGTGATTATTCCTTTTGGCTCAGCACAGAGTGCTGGCCAAAATACCCACCTTGCAAGTTATCCCTGATAAAAGCTCAATGGCATATATAATTCCCTGACATTCCCAGCTATTGCATAAAGGCTCTCCAATTAGCCTGGTCAGGAAGGTGAAGGGGCAGGTAATTAGTAGTCCTCTGGGGGCCTGAAGACACATATGACCATTCCCCATACCTTTGGGACACTGACAGGTGTTGGCACACCTTCACCTCCTGGAAGCAAACAAGAACAAAGAGAGTAGCTTAGAAAATCACAAGGTGTGAGAGGCAACCAGGAGCTCAGTCCAGGCTCACTGACAAGCTTCATCTCCTACATGAGGTGAGCCTGTCAAGACTGGAAGAGGTGGGTGTTTTATCTAATACACAGAAACCAACACAGGGAGTAAAAGAAAAAGAAGAAACAAGGGAATATGTTCCAAACAAAAGAATAAGATACATCTTCAAAAATTGATCTTAATGAAACAGAAATAAGTGATTTATCTGTCAAAAATCCTCACAGAGGTCAAGGGAATAATGCATGAACAAACTGAAAATTTTAGCAAAGAAATAAAAAATGTAAAAAGTACCAAACAAGGGAAACCATAAGAGACTCTTAAATACAGAGAACAAACTGAGGGTTGCTGGAGGGAAGGTGGATGAGGGGATGGGATAAATGGGTGATAGACACTAAGGAGGGCACTTGTTGGGATGAACACTGGGTGTTAAATGCAAGTGATGAATCACAAAATTCTACTCTTGAAACCAATACTACACTGTATGTTAACTACCTTGAATTTAAATAAATAATTTTTTTAAATATCAAACAGAAATCAAAGTACTAAAGAATACAATAACTGAACTGAAGGGGAAAAAAATAGAGGGTTTCAACAACAGACTAGATCAAGTGGGAGAAAGGATGAGAAAACTTAAAGTCAGGGCAGAGGAATTCATCCAATCATAAGAGCAAAAAAGAAAAAAAAAGAATGAAAAGAGTAAAGATAGCTTAATGGACTTATAGGACACCAACAAGTAGACCAATATATGTATCACAGAGGTCCTAGAGAAGAGGAGAGAGAGAAAGAGACATAAAACTTGTGCAAAGAAATAATAGCTAGAAACCTCACTAATGAGGGAAAAGAAAGGCATCCAGATCCAGGAAGCCCAAAAAGTACAAAAAAATATGAATCTGAAGAGACCCAATGGAGAAACACAAATAAACTGTCAAAAGTTATAGACAAAGAGAATCTTAAAACCTGTAAGAGAGAAGCAACTTATTAGGTACAAGGGAACTCCCATGAGAAAATCAGCAGATTTTTCAGCAGGCCAGAAGAAAGTGGAGTGATATACTCCAAGTGCTGAAAGAAAAACTAAGAATATGCTACACAGCAAATCTGTCCTTCAAAATTGAGAGAGTTTCCAGAATAAACTAAAGCTAAAGGAGTTCAACCCCCCTAGACTTGCCTTACAAGAAATTTTAAAGGGAGTTCCTCAAGCTGAAATAAAAGGATGGTAATTAGTAACATAAAAATGCATTAAAGTATAAAACTCCAAAAAAAGTATAAAGATAAATATATAGTTAAATTCAGAACACTCTAATACTATAATTGTGATGGTTAAATCGCTTTGCAACTCCAGTATTCTACAATGGACTAAATTAGATATCAATAACAGAAAGATATTGGGAAAATCCCCAAACATGTGGAAATAAAATACAAATAGGAAGGAGGGGAATAGGGAAGAATAGAATAGAAAACAATGAAAAACTAAATCATAGAGTATTTTAAAGTAAATGAAAATGAAAACATATATCAAAATTTGTGGAATTCAACTAAAATAGTATTTGGATGGAAATTCCTAACACTAAATTACTATATTAGAAAATAAAGGTATAAAGTCAGTTATCTCAGGTTAAGAAGTTAGAAAAAGAAGAGAAAATTAAAACCAAAGTAAGAAAGAGATAAGAATGATCAGAGTAGAAATCAATGAAATACAACACAGAAAAATAATAGAGAAAAATCAATGAAATTACAAGTTGGTTTTTAAAGAAGATTGATAAAATTGATAAACCTCTATCCAGGTTGATCAGAAAAAAAGAAAAGAAACAAAATACCAATATTAGGAATGAGAGAGGTGACATTACTATAGATTCCTCAGTTATTTAAAAGCATAAAGGAAATATTATGCACAACTTTATGCCTATAAATTTAACAACTTAGATAAAACACACAAATTCCTTTAGGACATAAACTACAAAATCTCATTGAAAAAGAAAGAAAGAAACTGAATAGCTCTATACATTAAAGCAATTGAATTTTTAATTAAAAACTTTCCCGTAAGTAAAAAAATACTCCAGACCCAGATTACTTCACTAGTGAATTCTAAGTAGTATTTAAGAAACAAATGTTGTCAATCCTACAAACTCTTCGAGAAAACTGAAGGCCAAGGAATACTTCCCAACTCATCCTTTAATGCCAGCATTATTCTCATAGAACAGCCAGCCAAAGATATTACAAGAAAGCAAAACTATCTACCAATATCCTTCATAAACACAGCTACAAAAGTTCTTAAAGTTTAGACAAATTAAATCCAACAATATATAAAATGGATAATATATCATGACTCAGATTCATGACTTATGGTTTATCTCCAGAATGCAAAGTTGGTTTAATCTTTCAAAACCAATCAATGTAATTCACGATATTAGTAGTTTCTAATATCTAATATAGTGGTTTCTCATAGATTCAGAAAAAGTGTATAATAAAATCAACATCCACTCCTGATTAAAAATTCTCAGAAGACTAGGTGCAAGACTTTTAAAGCTTTCCATCTAAAATCGGGGACAATGCGGGGCGCCTGGGTGGCGCAGTCGGTTAAGCGTCCGACTTCAGCCAGGTCACGATCTCACGGTCCGTGAGTTCGAGCCCCGCGTCAGGCTCTGGGCTGATGGCTCAGAGCCTGGAGCCTGTTTCCACTTCTGTGTCTCCCTCTCTCTCTGTCCCTCCCCCGTTCATGCTCTGTCTCTCTCTGTCCCAAAAAATAAAATAAACGTTGAAAAAAAAAAAAATTTAAAATCGGGGACAATGCAAGGATGATTGCTCTCTCTTAAACATTGTACAGAAGGTTTTAGCCAGTACAATAAGGCAATAAAATGAAATAAAAGGCATCTAGACTATAAAGGAAATAGTAAAGCTCTCTTTATTCACAGACAAAAATTCATTATATATAGACAATTCAATAGCAGCTACAAAAAAAAAATCATAGATCTAATCAGTGTGTTTAGCAAGGTTACAGAATATAAGACAATACACAAAACCCACTGTATCTTCATATACTAGTAATGAATAATCAGAAACTATTTCTTTTGCGCTTTAACTACTACTTACAATAACTTCAAAATTATGAAATACTTATGGGCAAATTTGACAGAAGGCATTTAAGACCTATTCACTGAAAACTATAAAACACTGCTGAGGGAAATTTTTAAAGATCTGAATAAATACCATAATCATGGGTCTAAAAAGTTAATAATTTTAAGATACCAATTCTCCCCAAATTTTTCTAAAGATTGAATGCAATTCCAATCAAAATCCCAACAGGTTTTTAGGCAAAGATTTATTGAATACTTCACCAAAATCATGAGCCATTAAAAAAACCTGATAAATTAAGCTTCTTCAAAATTAGGGATTTCTGCTCTGAAAGACACTGCTGAAAGAATGAAAAGACAAGCCACAAACTGTAAGGAAATATTTGCAAATTACATGCCTGATAAAGGAGTTCTATCCAGAACATATTAACAATTCTCAAAACTCAATAATAAGAAAAAAAATCCAAAACCAAAAAAAACGGGGAGAGGGATTCAAAATATTTTAACAGACACTTCACCAAAGAAGATATAAGGATGGCAAATAAGCACACAAAAAGATGTTCAACATCAACAGTTCTTAGGAAAATGCAAATTAAAACCAAAGTGAGGTTCCATTAAACATCTATTTGAATGGCTAAAATTAAAGACTGACCATACCAAGTGTTAGTAAGGATTTGGAACAATGGGAACTCCTACACTCTGGTGGTCAGAAGGTAAAATAGTACAGCCACTTTGAAAAACAATTGTCAACAGTTCAACATACCTATCATACCTATCATATGACCTAACCATTCCATTCCTGAAACTATCTACAAAATTTCATACTAGTAGTTTTTGTAATAGCCAGATATGGAGAGTCTCCAAATGTCCATCAACAAGTGAATGAATAAGCAAACTGGCATATCCATATAATGAAGTACCACTTAGTAATAAAAAGTGATGAACTATGATACACAAACACACACACCAAAAAAAAAAAAAGAGCCAATTTCAAAATTACTATGCTGAGTAAAGGAATGCAGGCAAAAAGACTACACACCATGTGATATGATTATATAAAATTTGAGAATATTCAAACCTCAGTGATTGAGGACAGAAGGGGAGGTGATGGGTTGTATCACATTTTACACTTTAAATATATGTACTTTATTGCATGTCAATTATACCATAATAAAGCAGTTTAAAAAATGGCTATCCATTTTTGTGAGTTTAAAATATGTGAAATGTATTCTAAGTTTAAGAATATCACATACATATTGACAACTTCAATCTCCCACATGATTAAATTTGGTTTCTATTCAAGCTCCATCTGTTTCTAACCTTTACTAACTCAATCACAATTCAATCTAATTATTCCCCCAGATTTAATTAGAATACCTTTGCCTTGGCTTGAATTGATGACTCTATAATCATGCCTAGAGAATAAAGAAATTAACAAAGACTATTTCATGTTTCAATTACCAAGAATCAATCCAATTCTGATGTATAGGCAACTGTTGCTGGAAATAAGGAAACAAAATTTCTAAAATTTTTCATGCCAAATACACCCCAAAAATCCACTTTGAATTTTAGCTGATGAAAAGAAACGAGATAATCATAGTGAAAGCACAACTTAAGCATCAGAATTACGAGTACGCCAAGAATAACTTTTTTTAATCTTTCTAAGAGAATATAAAGGGGCTCATATTTTCACTGTTCTAAACATTAGCAGTGACTTTGATAATCACTGAGATCCCCCATTGTTCCTGAAGAGGTTTCTTGCAATACAATCAAGTATCTCTGGGAGCCCAGGTGAATCAAATACTTTTCCATGAACCTAACGCAAATATATATATATATGAAAAAAAACCAAGATATATACAAAGATGAAAAATCTTGAACTGTGAACGCCTGAGACAGGCAAGTGAATGTCAGGAGGTAACAGAGATTCAGGCAGTGGTGTACTGTAGCAGACTTAACACTAGTTCAGGGTTATGCTAGCTTGTTATACCAGCTCATCATCTGATCATTAAATTTTCAGAAATTTTGCAAGCTGGCAGTTAAATCTTTGGTACCTTGAAATTGGCCATGGAGGATGTATTTACATGGAAATCAGCAAATGCTACAAATGAGGTCTTTTATTTTATTATTTTTGGTGAGCCAGATATTGAACATTTACCAGCATACCGCTGGATAGATGATGCGTGGAAAGACAAAGACAGACCCTGCTAAGTAATAAATACAAGGGAACACTACTTTCAGGCCCATGTTAACTTAAAGGTATAGTTCTACAAATCTGTAACATTTGCAAAAATCTCTTAGTTATGAAAAACATTGGTAACCCGACATGTTAGGTTTAAAAACTAACTAAGAAAATGACAAAATACACTGGATAAAAAGAAATCTAGCAGGGAGGTTATAAACGTAATTCAAGCTTTTGTGTCAAATTTCTGAAATTCTCTTCAAAAGTCATGTTCCCTAGACCTAGCCAAACTACCAGTCTGCAGTTTTGACTCCCGAATTTAGACAAAGTCTAAGTTCTGCAGGTGCTATTTATTGAATGTGTCGGCTGCAGATTCATCATCTGTAAATATTTCAAGAGATTCTGAAAGCACAGTATGCTTCCAAATAGCCACCTGGACAAAACAGAACCTTTGCAGAAGCTAAAGCAATTAGATGATAGATATAAAAGAAACACAACATTCTCCTTCTTCTTCATTGGAAATCTGTACTGGGGAGTTGAGGTCATTGTGAACTGGATATTTGTGTTCTCCTAATCGACTGATTTAAGTAGCTTAAGATCAGAGCAAGTGGAATCTGATGTGAAAATTCCTAATAGTAGGCAGTCCAATCAAAATTGTGATTCCACAAAATTTTCTGAATCAGCTATAGGATGCTTAAACTTTCAAATTTGCAACACTAACAGCTTAATGAAATAATAATATTAACCATATTATTACAGTATTTTCAAAATTAAATGTGGGACACAAGAAATCCTTTTAAAAAAAAAGTCCATGGATATTATAAAAGTAAGTCTTTTCCACCAAAATGCAGTCATTCAAGGTTAATAAAGTTAAGATTCAACAAATAACAAACAATAGTCAACTTGACAACAAAAACTCCATTAATACTGAAACTGAAATATACCTGAAATTTTCAAATAATGGATAATACACTCATATTAATACAAAGATAAATTTTCTTTAAATGACAATGCAACTTGATACAGAACAATTAATTTTGTTTCTAGACTCTATTTCTTTTCTGTTTGCAATAGAAATAGAGATTAAACCACATATTTCAATGTGCTATTAGTTAATGGATCTGTTTTATTCAAGGGCAGATCAAAGATTGACTAAATTTCTAACCACATTCTAAAGGAAAAAATAATAATAAACCATGAAAGGAAAAAATTTAAATCTTTACCTGGGAATTGCCTATCTTCTGTACATATGTGTGATTGACAAAAAAAGTTGTATACATCCACTCAAAGAAAACTTACTATGTAAAAATTCACTGTTGAGTAAATAATAATTTAGGAGCATGAATAATTTAAATATAATGGGTATTTTCCATTTCATGGAGCGTGAGTATTGGTTTATTTTTTGTTTGTTTTTGTTTTCATTATTGGTTTAGATCAAGAAAGGTACAAATAAAACAGATAAACAAGCATCATTTATTATACAACTATTAGTATGCCTATGAAAAGTGTTAAATGTTATGAGGCATGGTTATGATATAAAAATAATGAAAACTAAAGATGCAAGAATACAGAGTGTGACCATAAATATAACTGAAAATTAAATATATGATACACATATGTACAGAAGATAGGCAATTCCCAGGTAAAGATTTAAATTTTTTCCTTTCATGGTTTATTATTATAAAAATAATAGAAAAATAAAATAAAATAATAAAATAAAAAATAATAAATAAAAAATAATAAAATAATAAAATAATTAGAAAAATAAAATACGGCAAAAACATTAACATACTCACTTTTATTCTTTATGTACTATGTATCTATGTGTCTATTTTATATATGACTATAGGCGATTCATAGTCAGAAAGCAATGTATACTAAACTAAAAATTAAATTGGGCCCAAAATTTAAAAGCTTAAAACTGTTTTAAGTTGGATCTACTGAAAATGCCTTAGCTATAGAACAATACAGAAACTAACATTTATCCAAGTCTTAGCTCAAGCCTTGGGATTTTAAAGTAAAATATTTATTTGGGTTACAGACATCCAAGCCTATACCTTGAGGTGGACAGAACTCTAAGAATGGTCTCCTGGGGTGCCTGGGTGGCTAGGTCGGTTAAGCATCTGACTCTTAATTTCAGCTCAGATTATGATCTCACTGTCATGGGATTGAGCACCTACCTCATCAGGCTCAGTACTGAGTGTGGAACCTGACTGGGATTCTCGCTCTTTCTCCGTCTCTCTCTGCTTCTCCCCTGCTCTCTCTCTGTCTCCCAAAAATAAATAAATAAACATTAGAAGAAAAAAAAAAACGTATGGTCTCAAATGACCCACATTCTTCTGTTATCATCCCTTGTTTGAGTGTGGGTGGAACCCATGAAAATAGTAAGGTATCACTCATAATTATGGGAACTTATAAAGCAAAAGGGAAATTAACCTAGTGGGCTCAATCTAATCATAAGAGCCCTTTAAAAGTGGAGAGTTTTCTCTGCATGATGACAGAAGGTGAAATTAGAGAAAGAGTCAAAGTGTGAGAAGGACTTGATATACCCTTGTGGCTATGAGGACCGTGTGAGAAGGAACACAAATGGCCTCTAAGAATAGGGAATGGCCCATGGCTGACAGCCAGCAAGGACCTACAGGAACTAGATTCTGCCAACAATGTGAATTAAATTAGAACCAAATTTCTTCTCCAGAGCCTCCAGATAGGAGCCTAGCATAGCCAACACTTTGATTTTGGCCTTGTGAAACCCTGAGCAGAAGCTCTTCCCACTTCTAACCATAGAACTGTGAGATAAGGAACAGATAGTGTTTTAAGCTACTACATTTACATCTGTTATGTAGCAACATTCCTTTACACTGTCCTGTCACTAAGGACTGCCTTTACAGGAAAGATCATTTGAAGGAGTATTTCCTTCAAATAACTTCAGTCCCATGAGGGTAGAATTTCTGACAGGGTATTTGCATTTTGAGACTCAAAGTCATTAACATTTCACATTATTTTAGTTCTATATAAGTTTCCAAAAGGCAATCAAATATTTTATGTATAGAGTTTCGCTTTGTTTTGCATTTCATGTTGAGACCAAAATGTTTCCCTGAGAGAATATTTCCAATCCATTATGGGAGTCATGGTGAAAACAACTTCATGATCTGAAATTTGTTTTACAACCAATTTGGGAGGGAAACAAACCAATGTCATTAAATAAATCACACCTGAATATGGCCATCTTTTTTTAAAATTTGAACATTCTTAAATTTCAGTATTGGAGCATATTAGTAAGAAAACAAAAAGATTTCTGAAAACATTTACCCTTGTCCCATTTCTATAGTTGGCCATTTTCTCCCAGCCACCCCATGAAGCCATCCATGTTAGCATATCCACTACCCAACCTTACACCTCTAAAGCCATGTCCTAAGTTGAAATTTAACTTTCACTAGTTTTGGTGATGTTCCTTTAGACTTCCTTAGTCTGTAGGTCTACTCACTGGTCTTTTGACTTCAAATCTAAGCTTCTCTGGAGAACTGTGCTTCACACCAAAAGCAACTTAAAATAATTTCTTTCCTAACTTTTAAATCCATTCCTCAAAATGCAATCAGAATTCACTTCCAACTCTCTAAGCCAGTCCCATGAGTAAAACAAAGATGGACTAAATGATGTCTACAATCCCTTCCAGATTTAATATTCGATGGATCAGGCATTTAATGTAATTGGCAATAAAGCTAGGATAAAAACTTATTTTTATAAGATTTAAGCTAGAAGGTCAAGAGAATAACAAATGACCCCTGTCATAATTTGATAAAATTTCCTTTGAAGATCTCGGACAACATTAAGGCCATACTTGACAGTCTTTGGCTGCAACCACCTACAGGCTTCACATTATTTCTAGCATCTCCTCTAACTAGATGCTTCAGGCACAAAATGTGGAACCAAGAAACTATTCTGAGCTAAGGAAGTGTCCTCTTTTATTTTAGGTGCATTTCTTTCAAATGTTTTATTATCATGAAAAGGCAGGCCAAAAGAACACATTTTCAACCACCCTGAAACCTAACCAAAGTTTGAAACAAATTTTCCATTTCCATTTCCATTCCAAAATTTTCCAAATTTTAACCAATTTTTCATTGAAATGGATAAGCAAGGTGTCTATTAGCTCCTTTCATTTCATTTAGCAGTAAAGTATTTGATAGGTAAGAGAGATGGATGAGAAGCAATAAAAGATAGTAAAGAAGCACAATCAGATTTTAATATGTAGCATTTGGATGACTTGTAGTTTTATATTCCCAGACTTTAAGAGAATTACTATATAATGATTGATACTTAGGGGAAATCATCAGGATATGAAATTAATTTCTTAGCCTGGAACTTTAATTTGGCACATGAAGAATTAAGACATAACTAAAATCAAATATCCTTTATTAGCCAGAATTCTCCACAGCAAAAATTACTTTGTACTTCCACCCACGAACCCCTATCTCCATTCTAAGATTTTGATTCACAATGTGACGTCATCACCCATTTATTTTTAAACTGGAATTAATGTAATTAAACCCAATTTCATTTGTCATTCCTATCTACAAAATCAAGTCAAGGAATAAAAATAAGATTGGGGGAACACTGCTCAGTTAAAACTATGTTCACAAGGAAGTATTTTGTATAGGATTAAAAGGGAAGATTTAAGGACACAATCACCAAATTGTCTAAATACAATTGTATTTAGACAATTTGGTGTTTCAAGGATAACTTTTCTTGCACAGAATGTAAAATTTTATGCCTCCATGGTTTATACCCAACTGGTCCCTCAGCCCCAGAACCACCCCCTCCTTACCTCTATTCTTATTAACCATACATCTTATTCTTGAAAACCCAGTTCAAATGCTACTTCCTTCCTGGAAAATATCTGTATTACCAGATTATAGGTCATTCTTCCTAGTTTCCACTCCTATCCTTCCTCTTATGGCCGTGGACTAAACCTAGAGATTCAAGAGAAGTAATTTAGGAGTGATCATTAAGAGCTTATGTATAAGAGTGCTTTATAAAATAAGCCAGAGGAGATGCTCCCTTAGCATAATAAAGCCAAGTCACTCCTGAGAAATACTAGGAAGAAACATTTTCAATATTCTAATTAATATTTAAAATATTAGTAATTAACATTAAAATATTAATTCCTCATTTAATGTGGAAGAAATAAATCAATTCTCTGATAAAGAGGCCCCAATTTCAGGCTCGAGAAGAAAGTCAACTGCCAGAGTAAAAACCCCTTGTGGTTTCTCTCCCCACCCCTATGCTATACCTGCCCTCATCCCTTCCCTCTGCAAGGCTAATAGAGCTAAGCAGAAGAGAATATCATGTCATTCACTAGACAATGAATGCAGTGAAATCAGCAAAACACAAGGAGAAAATAAGTGAATTGAGATTCAAATATTTGAGAAGATGGATGGGGAAGCATGGAACATCCCAAGGTATATCCAAGAGAAGAGTAGGGCACTGAGGACACCTACAGGGAACAAGTTAAAGAGAAACTGAAAAAGTGGAGGAAGAGTTAGGGAAGAAGGGAGCTTCCATGTGGCACAGACCTCAAGGTTTAGGCAATGGGGCCTCATCATGTAGGATGCAAGAGAATGATGTCCCTGGAGCTGAATTTCTCCCCAATTTAGTGTGGCTGGATCATTCAGCAGTGGTTTACACTTCTATTTGACACTCATGACTTTTTACTGTACTTATTCATTTACTTATCTGTCTCCCCAAACCTACAGGAGTTCCATTTGTCTGTTCTGCTTGGTGTCATACCCAGTGTTTTGCCCATAGTAGTTAATTGCAGTAGACACTGTTCATTACCCACCCAACATCCACTCCCTCCTTCTCCATCCTATCAGAACCATGACTTTATTTGGGTAACTCCAGAGGGCATATCATGATTAATTTTTAATCCAATCAATGCATTATATGCCTCTGACAACTATTATTGGTCTGAGGTGAGAATGTAACAGAAGTTGGTACAATCAAACTGAAGGAAAAGACTTGTATTCTACGCTTGTATTCTAAGCGGGAAAAAAGACGTGAACCAGGAAATACATGGCTCTGATTGACACTGGGGGCCATCTTGCAATCACAAGGGATACAGACTTAGGGTGAAAGAAACACTGAGGATGGCAGAGAACAGACGTTAAGAACCCTAGATGTTAGTATCATCCCTGAGCCCATGACCTCATCATGCCTGTGCCCTAGCAGACCTCTAGACTCCCAGGTGTGGACAGTATTTTTTTATGTTTTGACTCGGTTTGAGTCACAATTTTTAATACTTGACTAGTAAAGTTACAAATGATTTTTTAAATTGAAGAACAGTGAATGAAATTTATTTACACACAAATTAATCATAGTTTTAAAGAGTTGTTTTTTAAAAAGGAATAAATGTCGGGGCGCCTGGGTGGCTCAGTCTGTTGAGTGTCCAACTTAGGCTCAGGTCATGATCTCGCGGTCTGTGAGTTCGAGCCCCGAGTTGGGCTCTGTGCTGACAGCTCAGAGCCTAGAGCCTGCTTTGGATTCTGTGTCTCCCTCTCTTTCTGCCCCTCCCCCGCTCATGCTCTGTCTCTCTCTCTCTCTCTGTCAAAAATAAACATTAAAAACAATTTTTTTTAATAAAAAAGGAATAAATGTCACAACAAAGGCTGTGAGAGCTTGGGAGCTGGATAAACCATCTGAAATTGAATGGAGAAACCATTAATAGCTAACCTATCAAATACAAAGAAGACAGTGTGCAAACACAGGAATTGGGTTTCAAGAGGCAAGATTTAAGACCCTGCAATGACCAGACAGAAAAGCAGGAATGGATTGGGATACTGGGCAGAGAGCAAAGACAAGGATTTAAGCACAAAGACTAAAGGCAAACTTGACTACAGGGCTTGGGCTACAAGTTGTGGTTCAGTCATAAGTTCCACTAGACATACTTCCTTGAAATAGAGTATAATACCAAAATAGGACAGCTTTCATTCATTCAAGTAATATTTGAGGACCTGCTTTGTGCCAGGCACTGTGAAAGGTGCTAGAAATACAATGGTAAGCAAGAACCAAGTCCCTACCCTTGTGGATCTTACAACCTAATGGGGAGGTAGGCATTATTCAAACTTTAAAAATGTAATATTGCACCAGCAATGTGAAATGAAGGTGCTAGGAGAACTATCTATCCAGTGCTGGGAGAACATTTAAGCAGGAGTGGGTAGGAACAATTGTTAAGAACCATAGGCAGGAAAGGAGAAAGAAAAGCATTCCAGGAAGAGAGAAAAGCATATGCAAATACCCTGGAACAAAGATGCTTAAGAAACACTGGGAAAAGGCCAGAGAGGAATAGTGAAGGGGAGCATGGTAGGAGATGAAGCTAAAGAGTCAGTTAGAAAGGAGACAACATAGCAGGCCATAGTCTTTATCCTAAAAGCAATGGGGCCCATTGGAGCTTTCTTTGCAAGGGGGTTACGAATTACATTTGTGCTTTGAAAGGATTACTTCAGATGCAAGTGAGGGGAAGTACTTGGAGAAGGACTCATGCGGCTGAGGAGGACCTGATATGAAACAATTACGTAGCCTAGGCAACATACAATGACAATGGTGAGAAGAAAATGGATATGAAACATATTCAGGTGGTGAAAGCTACACTGCACAGGCATTACAAAGCAAGAAGATAAGAGCACCTATGCCTAGGTGAAGGAGAAGAAGATGGGGCCATCTATTGGCAAAAAGGCACAGGACCAGGCTATGGGGTTGAGTTTCATTTTTGACTTTAATGGATTATAATTCATCACTGGTGCAAACTTGAATGCTGTGGTCCTAAATTATAGGTCAGAAGGCATGTAATTCATCCTCTCTCCACAGAAATAAATTTGATTATTCCAGCTATAAGGATAATAGATCCCCAGACTGAAATGCTCACTCATGATGGAACACAACAGTTACCAAATCATAAATAAGCCCACCTCCAAGCCAGACATGTTCCCTCCATTTAGTCAACTCTTTTTCTTTCTGCTTCTCTTGTCCCCTGGTTTCTTTTTAAAATCCCAATAAAATTGCTTTCTTTTATCTAAGGCTTTTCCATTGTTCTCCCCCACTCCCCAAGAATCAGGAATACTCAATGGAGACCAAGAAAACAAAAATTCCTTTGAAAGAAATACATCACCTTTGGCAGAAGTACTAGTAATTCTGCTATTTTATATAGCCATATGGCATGGAGAAAAATTATCTAATTTATCCAACCTTCTTACTGAAAATTCATTTTAAAAGATAAAAAAGTACAGTGTATGCTGAATTTGCAGCTTAGACACTATGAACAGCCTCCTTTCCCTGGTATAATTAGGCAGTTCCTTGTTTATAACTACAAAGCAAGAGGCCTGGCCTCCGTCTATACACGGATTCTTTTAAAGTTAACAGGTGATTAGAAATTAACCTAAGGGACACATTAGATTTTTATTTTTCCTGAGGTGGCCAAAATAGCGTGCATTTATGAACAAGCTTCCTGACTCAAAGGTCAATGCTTTAAGCATGACATCTGCAGGTTAATGCGCTCCCTTTTCCTGAAACTATTATTACACCATATACTAATTAACTTGGATTTAAATTTCTTTTTTAAATGGGGTCCCTTTCGGAGAGTGTAAGACCTTTGGTTACCAATAACATGAAGTATACTTACTTTCCTTGATAAAAATAAGGGGAGATTTCAAGGTGATTAGACTGATTTTTTAATCAATTTTCCCAATCCAAAACAACCATTCATATTCACTTCAGGATATTAAAACCTAGTAAAACTTCATTCATGGCTTACTTTAGCAAACACCTACTGAAAACTCAAATTCTTTCTTCCTTAGTCTCCCTCCACCAAACCACAACAATCAAATGTGATGTCGTCGTCCCTGTGATGGTCACCCCTGGCCACACATGTCCCAAATAAGGAAAATTAAAGATACCATTTGTTGAATTGAACTTCATATGAATTATCTCTAACACCCACAACAATAACAAAAGGTAGAAATTTTTATCTCTATTTCATAAATGAAAGGAAAGAAACTTGAAAAGGTAATAAGTTGTCTGAGGCTAGACTGCCAAGAAGGAATAAAGCTGGGAAGTAAGGTAAATTTCTGATTCTAAAATCCATACTCTACCACATGATGCTCTATTCTCAAGTTGATTTACTAGGGTCCATTTCTAGTGCAGCTTTGGATCTTCTTGGTGGAAGAGTTCTTAAAATTTCAGAGGTACAAGCTCCCCTCCCACAGGAGAGAAAGGCAGTTAACAAAATACAGTGGAGGGTTTTTCCTTGGGAGGCAATAGTGAGAAGTTCAAGTTCTGGAATCAGATTGGAGTTTGGGTGTCATCTCTATCAATGTTGTGACCTCAAGGATGTTCTTTCTAGCCTCAATCTCCCTATCTATCTCTAAAATAGATTAGGGGCACCTGAGTGGCTCAGTGGGTTAAGCGTACAATTTTGGATCAAACCATGATCTCACAGTTCACGAGTTCAAGCCCTACATTGGGCTCTGCACTGGTGATGCAGAGCCTGCTTGGGACTCTCTCTCTCCCTCTCTGTTTCTGCCCCTTCCCCACTTGCTCTCTCTCTCTCTCTCTCTCTCTCTCCCAAAATAAATAAACTTAAAAAAAATTGTAAGTAAATAAAAAAAAACAGATTAAAGTATCCATTGTAGGGTTATTTTTAGAATTTAAGGAAATCAAATAAAATGTTTGGCATGTGCTAGCAAATACCAAGTGTTCAAAAATAATGAAGTTATTTATTACAAAGAGCAAAATTAGCCGCTTTCTATCTGGTACCCATTCGTTCTCTTTAGTTTGGCTTTCTGGAAAAACAGGGTAACTCCTTGTCAGAATTATCCCATTTTTATTACCCTCCACATATGACATGACTTCGTGCTTCCACACATTGTCATCCAGTAAAGAATGAACTAGAGGGATTACTATACAGTTGGCTTCTACTAGTTTGCGGTCAACTCAAACCTTTTTTCATATAAATAGATGTCAAGCCAACATAATTCAAAATACACATTTACAACTGATTTGAGAATTTAAATTCAAACATTTAAAAACACTCTTGTTGGGGCACCTGGGTGGCTCAGTCAGTTAAGCGTCCAACTTCAGCTCAGGTCATGATCTCAAGGTTCATGAGTTTGAGCCCCACGTCAGGCTCTGTGCTGACAGCTCAGAGCCTGGAGCCTCTTTCAGATTCTGTGTCTCCCTCTCTCTCTCTGCTCCTCCCCAGGTTGCACTCTTTCTCTCTCTCTCAAAAATAAATAAAAACATTTTAAAAATTTTTAATAAAAATACGCTTGTTAACTGTCACCTAACAAAACAGATTCACAAGGACCATTTGATGATCCACTTGACTGCATAAAAGATTTTGTGGAGTTAAAGCTCTCAAAGCAGGCACTAAATATATGTCAACTGTCCCCTCCATAGAGTGCTGTTTTTGTCTAATGCCAAGATATCAGCATATCACCACAGACGGCAGCTTGAACAAATATAAGAACATGGACTTCTCCAGCTATTATTAGGTTCTGTCTAATCCACCCCCATGGAGTCTATATATGATCATTTCAATTCATGTGGAAAAGAAGTCCAAATCAGTCATGTTTGCTGACATCAGAAAACAAGCCATTTATAGAAGGAACTCCTCTAAGCACAGGTATTTGTGGAAAAGTTCATCTTCAGGTGGTAATTTGTGACTAATATTTCAGACTTTGTGCTTGATCTTAATTGTGCATTGGTTAGCCAAGAAATATGCATCAAGTGTCATTTTATCTTCCTACACCTGAACTTTAAAAGTATCAGTAAAAGGTAGATACCGAAAGTCTGAACTGCATCCAGAGTTCTCAAATTGGCAGCACATTAGAATCACCTGGGGAACTTCTTTAAAATATGAATACCCAGACTTCACCTAGATCCATTGCATCTGAATCTCTGTGGTGATTTTTTTAAAAGTCCCCCTGAGGCATTCTAATTTGAAATGAGACTAGATGATCTCAAAAATCCTGTTCAATCGATCCTTCATGTTAGAAATACATTGGGTATTTATTTCCTTCCCCAAGATGTTTTCCACAACCTTGCCTACTTACCTTAAAAGTAAAATTTGGGGGGGGTTCCTTGGGGGTTCAGTTGGTTTAGCATCGACCTCTTGATTTTGGCTCATTTGATGATCCCAGGGTCACGGGATCAAGCCCCACATCAGGCTTAGTACTGAGCATAGAGCCTGCTTAAGATTCTCTCTCTCACTCCTTCTGCCCCTTCACCTGGTTCTCTTTCTCTCTCTCTCTCTCTCTCTCAAATTAAAAAAAAAAAAAAAAATAGGGGCACCTGGGTGGCTCAGTCAATTGAGCAATGAACTCTTTTTTTTTTAATATGAAATTTATTGTCAAATTGGTTTCCATACAACACACAGTGCTCATCTCAACAGTGCCTTCCTCAATGCCCATCACCCACTTTCCCTTCCCTCCCACCCTCCCATCAACCCTCAGGTTTTTTTTTAATTTTTTTTTTAAACATTTATTTATTTTTGAGACAGAGAGAGACAGAGCATGAATGGGGGAGGGGCAGAGAGAGAGGGAGACACAGAATCGGAAGCAGGCTCTAGGCTCTGAGCCATCAGCCCAGAGCCCGACACGGGGCTTGAACTCAAGGACCACGAGATTGTGACCTGAGCTGAAGTCGGACACTTAACCGACTGAGCCACCCAGGCGCCCCAACCCTCAGTTTGTTCTCAGTTTTTAAGAGTCTCTTATGGTTTGGCTCCCTCCCTCTCTAACTTTTTTTTTCCCTTCCCCTCCCCCATGGTCTTCTGTTAAGTTTCTCAGGATCCACATAAGAGTGAAAACATATGGTATCTGTCTTTCTCTGTATGACTTACTTCACTTAGCATAACACTTTCCAGTTCCATCCACGTTGCTACAAATGGCCATATTCCATTCTTATGGCCAACTAGTATTCCATTGTATATATAAACCACAACTTCTTTATCCATTCATCAGTTGATGGACATTTAGGCTCTTTTCATAATTTGGCTATTGTTGAAAGTTCTGCTATAAACATTGGGGTACAAGTGCCCCTATGCATCAAGCACTCCTGTATCCCTTGGGTAAATTCCTAGCAGTGCTATTGCTGGGTCATAGGGTAGATCTATTTTTAATTTTTTTGAGGAACCTCCACACTGTTTTCCAGAGTGGCTGCAGCAGTTGAGCAACAAACTCTTGATTTCAGGTCAGGTCCTGATCCCAGGGTCATGCATTGCCCCACAATGGCTCAGCACTGAGCGTGGGGCCTGCTTGGGATTTTCTCTTTCCCTCTGCCCCTCTTTCCCACTTGTGTTCTCTCTATATATATATAAAAATTTAAATAATAATAATAGTAATAATAAAGAAAAAAGAAAAATAAATTTAAAAAGGAAAAATTGAAAATAAAAAAGTATTCCATTCTCAAGAACTCTCTGTATACACATTTGTTATGCATTGACTAATCATCTGCTATTTTCAGCAGTTTCCTCTAAGTAACATGCATTTAGCCTGAGCAAATTTAAATGGTCAAATGAAAGAAGCAGCCCCCTATTTTTTCTTTCTGAAATCAGAAAGTACAACTCATACCTCATTTTTTTCTCCCTATGTGGCTGCATCTCATCCTCCCCTCTGAATCCTGAATCTCTCCCACTTCCTCCCTGGGGGATCTACAGAGCCCTCCTTAGTCTCCCAACCACAAAAGAAAATACAAGCTACAAGTCAAGACTACTTCCTCCCCGACAAAATATTGAAGCCCAGATTACGAAATGTTAGAACAGGGAATCCTAAATTCAAGCACGATGTTCTGATTATTTTCACCTTGTGTCTCAGAAATACACACAGATTTTCCTAACAGGGTCACCTACTAAGCTTTGCAAAATTAAGAATATACAAGGGGGAAACATGGATATTGAAGTGGGCTGGGATAAAGGGCACTACTGCTGTCCATGTACTTTGAAATGCATCAAAAACTGGATGGATGGTTGGATGGATAGATGGATGGATGGTGATGCAGCAAAGTGATAGCAATATTCAATCTGGATGGTGAGTATGTGTTGCTCACTTCACAACTCTTTCAATGTCTCTGCAGGTTTTAAATTTTTAAAAAAATAATAATAATGGAGGAAAAGGGATGTACTAGAGGAAAAGTTGGATGACTCCCACAGACATAATGATAAGTGAAATAAGTCAACCAGCTAGAGTACATATTTTATGACTCCAATTACATAAAGGTCAGGAATAGTGAAATAATCTATGGGGAGAGAAGTCTGAATAGTGGAAACCTTGGGGTGGGAAAATAGTGATGGGAAAGGTTATAAGAAAGCTTTCTGCAGTGCTGGCAACATTCTGTGCCTTGATTTATTTCTTGTTCTATTTCTCAATACCCAGACATTATATGATTGATTGATAGATAGATAGATAGATAGATAGATAGACAGATAGATAGAAATTTACTGACCTGTACAATTTACTGTTGCATTTCTCAATTTAAAAAAGTTATTAAATATTTACTAGGGAAAAGTAGTCATATGAGTTTGCTATACTACTTTCAATAACTCAGTGTGACTCATGTGGAATTAACTTGCCCTCTATAGCAAAGAACCACTTAACCATACCTATAATCATAACTCTCACAGTTTCTGTCCGGAATTTTCCTTTTCTACCTGATAGCCTAGCCTGAGAGACCACAAGTGAACCTGAAGGGCTGCTGATCTGCCTCTCTTGAGTCCTGAACTTTTTCCAAAACAACACTCATACTATTTCTTCTCCTCTCAGCTCCCTAAAATAGAGATCACTCCAAAGCTAAAGGTAACCTAATTTGGAAAGTCTAAATGCAGGAGGAAAGGAGAGAAATGCCAGCCACAATCACAATTTGGCTCTCAGACTATTCATTCTTCTGTGTTACTCTATGTTTACATTTATGCAAAGAGAACAAAAGCAGGGTTGGGGTTTCCTCTGTTTTTCACCTTAATGCTTCCCCAGAAATTCCCTTAGTGAAAGGGGATAGAACTAGATGAAATAACAACAATCTAGTTCATAAGGTGAATCTCTGACCAAAGAAGTAAAGCTGCAGAAGTGAGTGGCAGAACAGAGGCACCCTTTTCTGTCAGTATTCTTTATCTAAAAATTATAGTGATTCTATGTAAAATCCTGAACAATCAGCAAATCAGATCATTTCTTACTGACCTCTTTATTAATGTGAGATTTTTTTGATGATAAAACTAAATTGGAAACCAAAGGGTGGCAGAAAAGTATACATGACATTCTTAACCAACTTAGAGACAGAGATTTTGAAAATCTAAGACCAGTCATACTATATAAAATGTTTAAACCATGTAAACATGGTGTAAATGCCCAAATACTATTAATGAGATCAGTCAAACATTTCTCTTGATGTCTGCAGAACTCCATGTAGCCTCAACTTCTTTCACCTAAATCTTAAGCAGTTTGAGAACCAAAACATGTTTCCATTTAAAGCAAAACTTCAAATCAATATGCAGGATTTTTTTTTTTACTTTTCCATCCCATAAGGGAAGAGAGAAGTTAATGAAAATTCTTAATTCTTTGAATGCTAAAAGATTCTGAAAATACTTTGATTTGAGGGGGATAATCCTCTGGAGGGAAATTTAATATTTGCACCAAAGGAACAAGATGAATATTGTCAATCTCCACCAGATTCTGCTTTATTCAGCTTCTTATTTTTCAACATCCAAAGTTTGATCTCACATTGTCTGCTATGAAAATCTCCCAAAAATTCCAAAATGATCAGTGTAGTTCTTAGGTCCTGACCTGAGCTTGAGAGAGCTGAACTGTCAGATATCACAGTAGCCAATTAAACAACAAAGGAAAATGAAAATAACAGTCAAGGCTTTAATCACTTACTGCAATAGTATAAGCAAGAGACTAAACCAATTCCCTCTGCTCCATTTTCCCCCATGGGACATGGCCAGTCACCAACCACTAGTTGAGGGTCAGGTGACAGAGTCATTTCACTGCCAGAGGAACCACAAACAAAAGGCTCCTGCAATATTATGGACCCAGGGGATAAGGTAAGGGAGTAGGAAGTGTTAGGAGTGCAAAAGTACCAAGTACTGAATCAGAGTAAAGGAAAGTGTCTTTAAATTCTTCCCCTCAACTCTCATAAGGACACCTCTGCAACTGTTCCAGGATAAGGAGGCCTCCACTTGGAGGCACTTGGGCTAGGGATGCAGCTATGTGTAAGAGCATGGCCGACCAGGGAGGGGGTCTGAATCCTTGAGAAGAACTCCTTTCATAGGCCGCAAAGCACTGGATATGCATCACATCTGGTGTGGGGAGGACAGCACATTCCTCCATGAAGCCTGCCATGCAATTACAATTACAAAAATTGTCAATGATCAGGCCAAAAGATCACTCACTGGTTGTTGGGCAGGAGCTGGACTCCTCAGTGGTAACTTCCAAAAATACTCCATTTTGTTTATCTCCTACCTTTATCTATCTTTACGTTGTCAAACAAATTCACTGTCCATCAAGTTTGAAAAGATACACATATACTCACACACAAACATATATCTGTAATATATTTCAAATGTTTTCACAAGGATATAAAAATTGCATCAAAAATATACATTCTCAGGGCACCTGGGTAGCTCAGCTGATTAAGCATCTGACTTCAGCTCCAAGCTCGTGAGTTCAAGCCCCACATCAGACTCTGTGCTGTCAGCTCAGAGCCTGGAGCCTGCTTCAGATTGTGTCTCTGTCTCTCTCTGCCCCTCCCCTGCTTGCAGTCCATCTCTCTCTCTTTCTCTCAAAAATAAATAAACATTAAAAAAAATTTTAATATATACAATCTCACAGCAAACAAAACCTAAAAAAAAGTAGAAGAAATAATAAAGATAACAGCAGAAATTAATTTTAAATTTTTAAAATAATTCAAAGCAAATGTGTAAGATAAGCAATCATCAAAGTCAAAAGTTAGTTCTTTGAATACATTCATAATACTAGAATACCCCTAAGACTGGTCAAGGAAGAAAATAAGAAAACATAAACTACTGATATCAGAAATAAAAAGGAAGTTGCATCACAGATCCTATGGACATGAGAAGATAACAGAGACGTGAAAACTAATAACAGATCAAAGAATTAAAACCTTCAGGTCAATAATTTTAACAATTTGGATAAAAGAAAAATTCCTCAAAAATACAATTTATCAAAGCTATCAGAAAAAGAAGGGGAAATCTTAATCGTGTGATATTCATTAACAAAATTGAATCCACTATTTAAACTTTCACACACACACACACACACACACACACACAGTACTTAAGCCCAAGTGGTCTTACTGGTGAATTCTTCCTATCATTCAAGGAGCAAAATACCAATTTGGCAAAATTTCTTACAAAAAAATAGAAAATTTATCTTTGTATTATACTTAGAAATAGATTTTCTAATTATTTATAGAGTACCAACAAAATGTTGGTTCAAAATATGAAAAAAATAAAAATGCAGATTTAATATGAAAAATAAAAAAATAAGCATTTAGAGGAAACATCAATCATCACAACTTTGGAGGAAAAGACTTCTTAAAGAAGATACAGAACGCATTAAAGCACAAGAAAAAAAATTGATGTATCGGAGTACATTAAAATTGATCATTTCTATTCATGAAAAAGCACCATTAAGAGTAGAAAATGATCTATAGACAAAGATACTCACACTACATTTAATGCCACAAGACTTACATTCAAAATACATAAAGAACTTCTACAAGTTACTAAATAAAAGACAAGCTAGCAGAAAAAAATGGCCAAAAGACTTAAACAGCTGTTTCACAAAAAAAGGTATCCACATGGCTTGTAACCAAATGACAAGGTTCCCAATATCATTAGTCATCAAGAAAATGCAAATTAAAATTACAATGAAAAAAACACTAACTGGAAACTAACGAGATAGAATGAGATAACACAAAAAATTAAAAAGAGAAATACTTGGAGGTTGTTGAAGATATAGAGCAACAGAACACTGTTCTCTCTTGTACTCTGGAAATACAAGTTGGTACATCTATGGAATACTATTTAGCTGTATCCCAGAAAGCTGGGTATGTACATTTCTTTTGCTGTACAGAAGCTGTTTACTTTGACGTAGTCCCATTTGTTGATTATCTTGTTTCTTGTGTTTTATTTTTTTTATTTTTTTTAACATTTATTTATTTTTGAGACAGAGAGAGAGCATGAACAGGGGAGGGTCAGAGAAAGAGGGAGACACAGAATCCGAAACAGGCTCCAGGCTCTAAGCTGTCAGCACAGAGCCTGACGCGGGGCTCAAACCCACGGACTGCGAGATCAGGACCTGAGCCGAAGTCGGACGCTTAACCGACTGAGCCACCCAGGCGCCCCTTGTTTCTTGTGTTTTAGATGTCATATCCAAAAAATCATTAACAAGACCCATGTCAAGTAATTTTGTTCCTATGTTTTTTTCTAGGAGTTTTATGCACAGGCAGGGGAATTAATTCATAGCTAAAACTAAGGGTAACTCCCAGCCCCTCCCAACCAGAAAGCCTGTTTGGGAAATTGAATGATAGCTAGAGTGGTCCATCACCCTCCTGCCCAGGAAGGGATCTGAGGCACAAACCCACCCACTGTGGAGAGTGTCTTGCGGTCCCATTTGACCAGAAGAGCTGACAAAAATACTTTAAAGCAGTGCAGCCCAGTGGCTCTTGAGCAGAGAAAAGGGTGGACAAAGCTGATAGTTTGCAGCGCAAAGCCTGTGGCCCTGTTTGGCCAGGGAACTTAGGGCACAAGTCATTTGACTTAAGAGTTTTACTGGTTTTAGAGCTGCTTCACCCACTGCACCTGTGCAGGGAATCTAATTCATAGCTCCACTCATTGCTGAATAAAGCCTTCAGCCTATCTAACCTGGGAAACTAACCAGAGCACAGGGGAAGGTATGTAGCTGATTCAACAGCCCTGTACATGGTGGCACTTGAAAAGCAGCAGAGCCTTTAGCCTACCCCACCTGGAGAGCAACATCAATGAACTCACCTGACCAGGGAATTTAGTGCACACCATGCCTGATTCAGGTCCCCAAACAATGAACCATATAGGTTCTGGGTCCTGTGCTGCCGTCTTGTCAGGGCAGGGAAGCTAATTCACAGCTCCATCTACTACTAAAATATAGTACCCAGTCCCAACCATCTAGTAAGTCTGACCAAAGAATCCAGGCAACCACAGAGCCCATGCTATAGCCTCACTTGGGTAGGGCACTAAGCCAGCAGCCCTATCCAACTGCTCTCAGACAGTGGCACCACCTTCCTATTTCCATCCTTAGAGCTCAGACAATTACCTCACCCAAAACTAGACAATAAAATATCAGGTCCTACGTGTCCAAGGACTTTACCAGCAGACACACCCAGAAACCCAGACTGACGTGGCTGGTGAAGAACTGTCTCTGCCAAAGCAAATCTGTAAAGTCTGGAAGAGGAGCCCACTTACTCAAATGTGCATATACAATGTAAGGAATCAAAGATCACAAAAAATCAGGTAAATAGGATGCCACCAAAGGAAACTAATAAAGCTCCAATAACTGACCCTAAAGAAATGGAGATCTATGAATTGTCAGACAAAGAATTCAAGTAATCTTCTAAAGGAAGTTTAATGAACTAAATAAAACACAAACAGACAATTAAATGAAATTTGGAAAATAATGAATGAACAAAATGAGAGTTGGAAAAGGAAACAGCAGCCCTCAAAACAAACAAACAGAAATCCTGAGCTGAAAATGGAATAACTGGGTTGAAGAATTCCGTGGAGAGTTTCAAAAGTAGACTCAACTATGCAGAAGAAAAAAAAAATCAATAACCTGAAGAACAGGACATCTGAAATTATCCAGTTAGAAGGGGGGAAAAAATGACTGAAAAAGACTAAAGAAAGCCTATGAGAGGGTCGCCTGGGTGGCTCAGTCAGTTAAGTGTCTGACTTGGCTCAGGTCATGATCTCACGGTTCGCGAGTTTGAGCCCCACGTCGGGCTCTGTGCTGACAGCTCAGAGCCTGGATGGAGCCTGCTTTAGATTCTGTGTCTCCCTCTCTCTCTGCTCCTCCCCCACTCATGTTCTGTCTCTCAAAAATAAATAAACATTAAAAAAATCTTTAAAAAAAAAAGAAAGCCTATGAGAATTATGTGACATGGTGAAAAGAGACAGTACTCATGGGAATTCCAGAAGAAGAAGAGAAAGAGAAACGGACAATAATGGCTGAAATTTTTCCAAACCTGGGGAGAGAAACGGACATCCAGATAGATCCACATGGCCCAAAGGACCTCAACTAGGTTGAGCCCAAATAGGGCTACACTAAGACACATTATAATTAAATTGTCAAAAGTCAGAGACAAGGTATTTTAAAAGCAGCAAGAGTAGGGGCAACTGGCTGGCTCAGTCACTAGAGCATGCAACTCTTGACCTTAGGGTTGTGAGTTTGAGCCCCACGTTGGGTGTAGAGATTACTTCAAAAAACTAAAATCTTAAAAAAAAAAAAAAAGTAGCAAGAGTAAAAAGAGAAGTTATACACAAGAGAAGCCCCACAAAACTACCAGCAGATTTTCATATGCAATATCCAGCCCCAATCCATACATTTTGGTAAAACTCATGGCACAAGTGATCACTGAATTTCATTAGACTTTACAGTAAAAACAATTTTGAATCAAGTCAGGTATCAACAATTAATTCTTGCAATTGAGAGAGTGATAAGTAATGGCAGGCTACTGACTTGCTACCCTCTTTCCAACCTGTTACAGCCTCCTCTAGCATAGTGGGATGTATACATTCAGTATCCTCCAAACAGTCAAGGTAGAAAAAGGATGTAATCCACCATTCTCCAATTTAATTCTTTTCACACACAGAATGTACTCATCTCAAATCAGCAATCCTCCACTCAGAGGACATGAGTTCTCACTGAAAATTATCACAATTAAGTAACCATAAGAAGCATTCAAATTCATAAAAAGCAAACTGTGCCTATTCACTCCTTCTCCACAGAAAATATAGGAACAATTAAGGAAAAAATTGTGTCAACTGTCATGCGTATAACATTCCGAGATTTTTGAATCTGGGAAATATAAAGTATTTTTCACATACCTTCTGAATTTACCCAAGTTCTCCTCTTGGCAAGGCATATTTGTGTTAGATAGGTCATGCTGTATTATTATTCCAAACTAAGAAGTTAATTTAAGGCACTGATAAACTGAAAGAGGCAATCCGCTTGTTCTGACCATTCAAGTATCTTAACCACAAAGTCAAATTAGTGGAGAAAGGGATGCTTTACCCAACATTACGTTATCAACATCACTTTTGGTAAAATGGAGAGTAAGAACGAAACTAAAAGCCTAATTGGTTTGAAACAAGAAGTTTCCAAACAAAGAAACAGAATGTAGACTTTAAAATAAAACTGCTGCTCTAACAAACAGTTGGAACAGAAAATTATATTGTGTCTTCAGTCTTGTGAACATAACATTCAGAACATAATATTGTGAAGCATACATAGCACACAGCAATTATAAAATATGCTCCTGGCCTGATGTGTCTATCCTGATGTGACTCAGCATGCTGTTCACTAGACAACCTCCCACATCAACTGTGAGCATTTTGAGGCCAGAGGTCCTGTTCATCATTGGATTTTGTGCCCACTATGGAGTAGGCATTCAATATATTTTCTGAATGATGATTACATGAATGAAATGAAATCAATGAGTGACAGACCCTTCCAGGTCAAACTCGAAAAGCCTTGGTATGAAATTCTATGTAATCTTCTCCCAATGAAGATCTCTTTCCACAAGCTAGCTTTGTTTCACCAGAACTAACTGGCCCAATGGTTCTGCTTAACATTCTCCAATGAGGTTAACAAGACTGATTATGCACATACTAGGCCAATTAATTGTGCCAAATTCTATGGTCAAAGACTGCAACTTCAATTGACAAGTTCAACACAGTTTCATATTTGGAATCATTAAAATCCCCTTAGTTATTAAAACAGGATAGACATTTGTTGTGAAAAAGTGTTTCTCCTTTGGTTCATGAGTCAGGTCCAGGACAAGAGTATGTTAACAAAACAAGTATGTTAACAAGTATAGACAAAAAGAGGTCCAAAATGAAGTCACTTATGCTAAGCTCTGTATCACCAAACCCAGACACAACCGAAATATAGTTTTGGCTCTTCCAGAAATGGAATTTTAAATCAGTCAGGGGCACCTGGGTGGCTCAGTCAGTTAAGTATCCAACTCTTGATTACAGCTCAGGTCACGATCTATGGTTTGTGGGATCGAGCCCCAAGTCAGGCTCTGCTCTGACAGCAGGGAGCTTGCTTGGGATTCTCTCTCCCTCTCTCTGCCACCCCCTCAAAATAAATAAATAAACTTAAAAAATAATTTTTAAACCAGTCAATCAGGAATGGCCTAACTAGCACTAGACAATAGACATGGCTGATAAGACCTCTGCTGTTCCCTAAAGGGAAGTAGCTTTGCAATAACCAACCCATTTTTTTTTTTTGCCTTATATAACTTCCTGTCCCTGCTCCCTTCTACCTATAAAGGTTTTTCATTTTGTACAGTTCCTTGGATCTCTTTTCTATCTGCTAGTTTGGGTTCTACTGGTTGTAATCAATTTTTGTTCAAATGAAACTTTAAAAATTTTGAATATGCTTCCTTTTATCTCTTAACAGTTCTAGTGTCAGAAGAAAGAACTCAAGGAGACTCTGATGGTCCCCAGGAAAAATGAGCAACAGCCATAGGTACCCATTAAGCCCCTTGAACTTGGCACTTCCTTGCTTCCTCTAGAGGTGGTGGATAAGTCCCTCTCAGTTCCTAGCTCTGTAGCCTTTTCATTGTGAGCTTTCAGACTATATTTGTTTGAGCATTCCTTTTTCTAGAGTGGATCTGGAAACCAGCCAGACTCACACTATATCCAACTTAAAAACCAAAATGGGACTGAAGTCAGACTGGACCCAAACAAAATTTTGTTTTAAAATAGAACAAGCAGGGGCACCTGGGTGGCTCAGTCGGTTAAGTGTCCAACTTCGGCTCATGTCATGATGTCGCTGTTGGTGAGTTCAAGCCCTGCACTGGGCTCTCTGCTGTCGGGGCAGAACCTACTTCTATCCTCTGTCTCCCTCTCTCTCTCTGTCTCTGTCTGTCTCTCTCTCAAAAATAAATAAACATTTAAAAAATATAAAGTAAATAAAATAAAATGGGACAAGCAGAGATGCCTGGGTGGCTCATCTGTTTGACCATCTGACTCTTGATTTCGACTCGGGGTAATGGGTGTCAGGCTCAACACTGGGCATGAAGCATGCTTGGGATTCTCTCTCTCCTTCTGCCCCTGTTTCCCTCTGCCCCTCTTCCCTGCTCATGCATTCTCTCTCAAAAATAAATAAATTTTAGGGTTGCCTGGATGGCTCAGTCAGTTGGGCATCCGACTTCGGCTCAGGTCATGATCTCACCGTTTGTGAGTTCAAGCCCCATGTCGGGCTCTATGCTGACAACTTGGAGCCTGGAGCCTGCTTTGGATTCTGTGTCTCCTCCCTCTCTCTCTTCACATCCCCTGCTTACATTCTGTCTCTCTCTCTCAAAAATAAGTAAACATTAAAAAAAATCTTAAAAATAAATAAATAAATAAATAAATAAATAAATAAATAAATTTTTAAAATTATAAATAAATAAATAAAATGGAACAAGCAGGTGAACCCACTGAAGATAGTATTTAATTACAATTGCATAGTTGAGAACTTTTAACCTAAATAAGCTTATCCATCTATGAGATGCCCTAAAGAAAAAGGAGTTTTAACCAAATACCATAAAAAGTAGAGGGAAAATTATTTTTCCTCCTCTAATTTCTGGAGACCAGGATGAGACCCACTGGGACACCCTACTCATTCCAGAGACTGTAGTTGGATCTTGGGTAAACCGGCAGAAACCAGCAAAGTGTGAGAATTCCTACCAAACTAAGTTCTCCCAGATCTGTGGTGCCTGGTTGAAAGAGGAAGGTATAATTTCACACAATCCTTTCCTTTCCAAACTCAGATTGGCAAAGAAAAAATATTTGCAAAAATTGGATCATTGAATTATGACTCATTAATTTGCTTTTGGGTACCCACTGGTTGGTAATCCTTCTCTCCCAGGGACAGCTACTGCCTTCTTGTTTGCCTCATTTTGCATCCCAGGAAATGGGCTTAGCAATCATCAGGTTGGGGGCCACAAAAATATGGCCAGACAGAAATGTGTGTTGCACTCCATTTGTGGCTAGACATGGCTGGAAAGAAATGTGAATTGTACTCCATTTACACCTAGGGTCCTATCAACTATTGCCATGTTTGACAGAAATTATCCAAGTCTCTTTTGGTTATCTATGGGAGTGGCTCTGGATCTTGGGAGGGTAATATCTTTGCTCCCCTTAGGGACACCTCCTGTGTCCATGGGGTTGTTCAATACTGCCAGGAATATTTATGATTTGTCCCAGCTGAAACTTGACAAGATATTTGAAAGAATTTCTTTTCTTAAGTAGCTCTACTGTCAGAAGTTTGCCAAATTGGAAGCTGATATTTAGATCCTGATAGGAATTTTTTTTAGGCCTTTTCCCCTAAGTTTAAATGAAACTACATACCCAGAGGGAAAGAAAAACATTCTGAAGGCTTTATGGAAAGATTTACTAAAATATTTTGAAGACACACAGCTCTAAATGTAGAACATAGGAATCTTCTGACTTCCATCTTAGTTAAGATTTTTTTCCCTGATATAAAGACGCAAATTGGAGACAATGTGGTTGGATGGGTGGGTCTGAGTCTTGATATCTTTCTGGTTGCAACACAGTTCTTTGAGGAATTAAAAACAACTGTACTCGTCTTAAGGTTGAGTCTTCCCAAGAACAGAAATGAAGCTCTAGAAACAATCAAAGCCCACTAGCCTTTTTTCCAATCCCAAACCTTTCCTATCTATCCATTTCAAAAGATTTGCAGGTATTATAAAAAAAAAATACACACACACACACACACACACACACACACACACACTTAAGGAACAAAAGTCATTCTTGGTAAAACTTGCATTTTGTATCTTTTAAAATGTAAGTATTCTACATGGTGAGCTTTAGAAACCAAAGTACTTCTTATCAGAAGGAGAAAAAAAAGAAAAGGTTACCTTAAAAACTAGGCCTTATAAAAAATCTTAAGTCTCTTCCACAATTATTAGTAAAAAGCTTTAGACATCTGAGCAGATAATCTTAAATTTATTCCATCTACCAGAAACACAATTTGAATCCCAGTGTTCTTTTATAAACTAGTGAGTTTTGCGTTATTATACCCATCTCATGACTAAATTTTTTTTTAAGTTGTAAGATCTCTGTGTCTGTCTGTATGTTTATGTATGTCTGTGTATGTAGATTGTAGATGTGTGATATTTTCTACCTCCAGACCAATATTTTTCTACCTCCAAATTGCCAAAATTAATCTTTAAAGAGCTCTATTTAGTAGACTTAAGGGAAATTAAGCATTTATATAAATCAAGTATACTCATAAAACTATTGAAACTAACCCAAATGTTTTGCAAATTCACATGATCTAGAATAATCTTCAAGAAATAAAAGTTAAAGTTTGTTGACTTAATTAGAACAGGCATGTCTTTGATACTCTATCTGGAAAACCCAAGATTCCCCCAAAATTGCTAGAACTGATCCATGAATTCAGCAAAGTCAGAGGATAGAAAATCAATACACACAAGTCGGTTGCATTCCTATACACCAACAATGAAGCAACAGAAAGAGAAATCAAGGAATCGATCCCATTTACAAATTACACCAAAACCCACAAAATACGTAGAAATAAGCCTAACCAAAGAAGTGATAAATCTATACACTGAAAACTATAGAAAGCTTATGAAAGAAATTGAAGAAGATATAAAAAAAATGGAAAAATATTCCATGCTCCTGGATAGGAAGAACAAATATTATTAAAATATCAATACTACCCAAAGCAATCTACATATTCAATGCAATACCTATCAAAATAACACAAGCATTCTTCGCAAAGCTAGAACAAACAATCTTAAAATTTGTATGGAAACAGAAAAGCCCCGAATAGCCAAAGCAATCTTGAAAATGAAAACCAAATCTAGAGGTATCTCAATCCCAGACTTCAAGCTCTATTACAAAGCTGTAATCATCAAGACAGTATGGTACTGGCACAAAAACAGACACTCAGATCAGTGAAACAGAATAGAGAACCCAGAAATGGACCCACAAACATATGGCCAACTAATCTTTGACAAAGCAGGGAAGAATAGCTAATGGAATAAAGACAGTCTCTTCAGCAAGTGGTGCTGGGAAAACTGGACAGCAACATGCAGAAAAAGAACCTGGACCACTTTCTTACATCATACACAAAAATAAACTCAAAATGGAGGAAAGACCTAAACGTAAGACAGGAAGTCATCAAAATCCTTGAGGAGAAAGCAGGCCAAAACCTTTGATCTTGGCTGCAGCAATTTCTTACTCAACATGTCTCCGGAGGCAAGGGAAACAAAAGCAAAAATGAACTATTGGGACCTCATCAAAATAAAAAGCTTCTTTACAGCAAAGGAAAAAATCAACAAAACGAAAAGGCAACCAACGGAATGAGAGAAGATATTTGCAAACAACATATCAGATAAAGGGTTAGGATCCAAAATCTATAAAGAACTTATCAAACTCAACACCCCAAAAACAAATAATCCAGTGAAGAAATGGGCAAAACACATGAATAGACACTTCTCCAAAGAAGACATCCAGATGGCCAACCGACACATGAAAAAATGCTCCATATCACTCATCATCAGGGAAATACAAATCAAAACCACAATGAGATACCACCTCACACCTGTCATAATGGCTAACATTAAAAACGCAGGCAACAACAGATGTTGGTGAGGAGGCGGAGAAAGAGGATCTCTTTTGCACTGCTGTTGGGAATGCAAACTGGGGCAGCCACTCTACAAAACAGTATGGAGGTTCCTCAAAAAATTAAAAATAGAACTACCCTATGACCCAGCAATTGCACTACTAGGTATTTACCCAAGGGAAACAGGTATGCTGTTTCAAAGAGGCACATGCACCCCAATGTTAATAGTAGCACTATCAACAATAGCCAAAGTATGGAAAGAGCCCAAATGCCCATCACTGGATGAATGGATAAAGAAGATGTGGTATATATATATATATATATACATATACATATACATACATATATATACATATATATATGTATACATATACATATGTATATATATATATACATATACATATACATACATATACATACATATATATACATATATATGTATATATATGTATGTATATGTATATATATATATACATATGTATATGTATATATATGTATATGTATATATATATATATATATATACACACACAATGGAGTATTACTCAGCAATCAAAAAGAATGAAATCTTGCCATTTGCAACCACATGGATGGAACTAGAGGGTATTATGCTAAGGGAAATTAGTCAGAGAAAGACAAATATCATATAACTTCACTCATATGAGGATCTTAAGATACAAAACAGATAAATATAAGGGAAGGGAAACAAAAATAATATAAAAACAAGGAGGGGATAAAACATAAGACACCCTTAAATATGGAGAACAAACATAAGGTTGCTGGAGACATTGTGTGCTGGGACATTGTGTGGGAGATGGGCTAAATGGGTAAGAGGCATTAAGGAATCTACTTCTGAAATCATTGTTGCACTATATGGTAACTAACTTGGATGTAAATTAAAAAATAAATTTTAAATAAATAAAAAAGAACAGGCATGCCTTTAGAGTTATCAGCATAAACATAATACTTTTATTCTAACCAGATTTCCTAAAAGTCAAATAAGTTCATGTTCTCTATTTGTCATGTTATCTCATTTGTCAGCAAGAAACACAACTTAAGATGATGGTTAGCTGTTTAATGTCTTGTGAAATTTTCATGACTAGTCTAAACCTAATTGTTAAGAACAAGTAAATAGATGTAAGTAAAAGTTTATAAATGAACTTTTCAACAATAATTATGCTTTATAGTATGTCTACTTAAAAATAGTTTCCAAAGTCTTTTTGGTAACTTGAAACCTTACAGTCATACTGAGATAAGTTAAATCATGGATATTTGTTGACTATATAGATCATTTCCAAATAAGATGAAACTGAAAAACAGTCAAATACTGGACCTCCCTAAGACTTTATTTCACTCCTATCACTGCTCCTATCACTGTGTTAATCCAATACCCTATGAAGGCTGCTGGAGATGGTCATTAGGTAAGATTTTAAGAAATTGCTGTAGCTGGCTGACCTGGAAGATGGCGGCGTAGGAGGACGCTGGGCTCACCGCGCGTCCTGCCGATCACTTAGATTCCACCTACACCTGCCTAAATAACCCAGAAAACCGCCAGAGGATTAGCAGAAGGGAGTCTCCGGAGTCAAGCGCAGACTAGAGGCCCACGGAAGAGGGTAGGAAGGGCGGCGAGGCGGTGCGCGCTCCACGGACTGGTGGGAGGGAGCCGGGGCGGAGGGGCGGCTCGCCGGCCAAGCAGAGCCCCCGAGTCTGGCTGGCAAAAGCGGAGGGGCCGGACAGACTGTGTTCCGACAGCAAGCGCGACTTAGCGTCTGGGAGGTCATAAGTTAACAGCTCTGCTCAGAAAGCTGGAAGGCTGGAGGACAAAGGGAGGGAGAGCTGCTGAGCCCCCGGACGGCAGAGCTCAGTTTGGCGGGGAACAAAGGCGCTCGCCAGCGCCATCTCCCCCGCCCATCCCCCAGCCAAAATCCCAAAGGGAACCAGTTCCTGCCAGGGAACTTGCTCGCTCCGCGCAAACACCCAACTCTGTGCTTCTGCGGAGCCAAACCTCCGGCAGCGGATCTGACTCCCTTGCTGCCACAGGGCCCCTCCTGAAGTGGATCACCTAAGGAGAAGCGAGCTAAGCCTGCCCCTCCTGCCCCCCGTGCACCTTGCCTACCCACCCCAGCTAATACGCCAGATCCCCAGCACCACAAGCCTGACAGTGTGCAAGTAGCCCAGACGGGCCACGCCACCCCACAGGGAATCCCGACCCTAGGAGAGGGGAAGAGAAGGCACACACCAGTCTGACTGTGGCCCCAGCGGTGGGCTGGGGGCAGACATCAGGTCTGACTGCGGCTCTGCCCACCAACTCCAGTTATACACCACAGCACAGGGGAAGTGCCCTGCAGGTCCGCACCACTCCAGGGACTATCCAAAATGACCAAACGGAAGAATTCCCCTCAGAAGAATCTCCAGGAAATAACAACAGCTAATGAACTGATCAAAAAGGATTTAAATAATATAACAGAAAGTGAATTTAGAATAATAGTCATAAAATTAATCGCTGGGCTTGAAAACAGTATACAGGACAGCAGAGAATCTCTTGCTACAGAGGTCAAGAACTAAGGAACAGTCACGAGGAGCTGAAAAGCGCTTTAAACGAAATGCAAAACAAAATGGAAATGACGACAGCTCGGATTGAAGAGGCAGAGGAGAGAATAGGTGAACTAGAAGATAAAGTTATGGAAAAAGAGGAAGCTGAGAGAAAGAGAGATAAAAAAATCCAGGAGTATGAGGGGAAAATTAGAGAACTAAGTGATACACTAAAAAGAAATAATATACGCATAATTGGTACCCCAGAGGAGGAAGAGAGAGGGAAAGGTGCTGAAGGGGTACTTGAAGAAATTATAACTGAGAACTTCCCTGAACTGGGGAAGGAAAAAGGCATTGAAATCCAAGAGGCACAGAGAACTCCCTTCAGACGTAACTTGAATCGATCTTCTGCACGACATATCATAGTGAAACTGGCAAAGTACAAGGATAAAGAGAAAATTCTGAAAGCAGCAAGGGATAAACGTGCCCTCACATATAAAGGGAGACCTATAAGACTCGTGACTGATCTCTCTTTTGACACTTGGCAGGCCAGAAAGGAATGGCACGATATTTTCAGTGTCCTAAACAGGAAAAATATGCAGCCGAGAATCCTTTATCCAGCAAGTCTGTCATTTAGAATAGAAGGAGAGATAAAGGTCTTCCCAAACAAACAAAAACTGAAGGAATTTGTCACCACGAAACCAGCCCTACAAGAGATCCTAAGGGGGATCCTGTGAGACAAAGTACCAGAGACATCACTACAAGCATAAAACATACAGACATCACAATGACTCTAAACCCGTATCTTTCTATAATAACACTGAATGTAAATGCACTAAATGCGCCAACCAAAAGACATAGGGTATCAGAATGGATAAAAAAACAAGAGCCATCTATTTGCTGTCTACAAGAGACTCATTTTAGACCTGAGGACACCTTTAGATTGAGAGTGAGGGGATGGAGAACTATTTATCATGCTACTGGAAGCCAAAAGAAAGCTGGAGTAGCCATACTTCTATCAGACAAACTAGACTTTAAATTAAAGGCTGTAACAAGAGATGAAGAAGGGCAATATATAATAATTACAGGGTCTATCCATCAGGAAGAGCTAACAATTATAAATGTCTATGCGCCGAATACCGGACCCCCAAATATATAAAACAATTACTCATAAACATAAGCAACCTTATTGATAAGAATGTGGTAATTGCAGGGGACTTTAACACCCCACTTACAGAAATGGATAGATCATCTAGACACATGGTCAATAAAGAAACAAGGGCCCTGAATGATACATTGGATCAGATGGACTTGACAGATATATTTAGAACTCTGCATCCCAAAGCAACAGAATATACTTTCTTCTCGAGTGCACATGGAACATTCTCCAAGATAGATCACATACTGGGTCACAAAACAGCCCTTCATAAGTTTACAAGAATTGAAATTATACCGTGCATACTTTCAGACCACAATGCTATGAAGCTTGAAATCAACCACAGGAAAAAGTCCAGAAAACCTCCAAAAGCATGGAGGTTAAAGAACACCCTACTAACGAATGAGTGGGTCAACCAGGCAATTAGAGAAGAAATTAAAAAATATATGGAAACAAATGAAAATAAAAATACAACAATCCAACGCTTTGGGACGCAGCAAAGGCAGTCCTGAGAGGAAAATACATTGCAATCCAGGCCTATCTCAAGAAACAAGAAAAATCCCAAATACAAAATCTAACAGCACACCTAAAGGAAACAGAAGCAGAACAGCAAAGGCAGCCTAAACCCAGCAGAAGAAGAGAAATAATAAAGATCAGAGCAGAAATAAACAATATAGAATCTAAAAAAACGGTAGAGCAGATCAACGAAACCAAGAGTTGGTTTTTTGAAAAAATAAACAAAATTGACAAACCTCTAGCCAGGCTTCTCATAAACAAAAGGGAGATGACCCAAATAGATAAAATCATGAATGAAAATGGAATTATGACAACCAATCCCTCAGAGATACAAACAATTATCAGGGAATACTATGAAAAATTATATGCCAACAAACTGGACAACCTGGAAGAAATGGACAAATTCCTAAACACCCACACTCTTCCAAAACTCAATCAGGAGGAAATAGAAAGTTTGAACAGACCCATAACCAGCGAAGAAATTGAATCGGTTATCAAAAATCTCCCAACAAATAAGAGTCCAGGATCAGATGGCTTCCCAGGGGAGTTCTACCAGACATTTAAAGCAGAAATAATACCTATCCTTCTCAAGCTATTCCAAGAAATAGAAAGGGAAGGAAACCTTCCAGACTCATTCTATGAAGCCAGTATTACTTTGATTCCTAAACCAGACAGAGACCCAGTAAAAAAAGAGAACTACAGGCCAATATCCCTGATGAATATGGACACAAAAATTCTCAATAAGATACTAGCAAATCGAATTCAACGGCATATAAAAAGAATTATTCACCATGATCAAGTGGGATTCATTCCTGGGATGCAGGGCTGGTTCAACATTCGCAAATCGATCAACGTGATACATCACATTAACAAAAAAAAGATAAGAACCATATGATCCTGTCAATCGATGCAGAAAAGGCCTTTGACAAAATCCAGCACCCTTTCTTAATAAAAACCTTGAGAAAGTCGGGATAGAAGGAACATACTTAAACATCATAAAAGCCATTTATGAAAAGCCCACAGCTAACATCATCCTCAACGGGGAAAAACTGAGAGCTTTTTCCCTGAGATCAGGAACACGACAGGGATGCCCACTCTCACCGCTGTTGTTTAACATAGTGCTGGAAGTTCTAGCATCAGCAATCAGACAACAAAAGGAAATCAAAGGCATCAAAATTGGCAAAGATGAAGTCAAGCTTTCGCTTTTTGCAGATGACATGAATACATGGAATACATGGAAAATACATGGAAAATACATGGAAAATACATTTTCCATAAATACATGGAAAATCCAACAGACTCCACCAAAAGTCTGCTAGAACTGATACATGAATTCAGCAAAGTTGCAGGATACAAAATCAATGTACAGAAATCAGTTGCATTCTTATACACTAACAATGAAGCAACAGAAAGACAAATAAAGAAACTGATCCCATTCACAATTGCACCAAGAAGCATAAAATACCTAGGAATAAATCTAACCAAAGATGTAAAAGATCTGTATGCTGAAAACTATAGAAAGCTTATGAAGGAAATTGAAGAAGATATAAAGAAATGGAAAGACATTCCCTGCTCATGGATTGGAAGAATAAATATTGTCAAAATGTCAATACTACCCAAAGCTGTCTACATGTTCAATGCAATCCCAATCAAAATTGCACCAGCATTCTTCTCGAAACTAGAACAAGCAATCCTAAAATTCATATGGAACCACAAAAGGCCCCGAATAGCCAAAGTAATTTTGAAGAAGACCAAAGCAGGAGGCATCACAATCCCAGACTTTAGCCTCTACTACAAAGCTGTAATCATCAAGACAGCATGGTATTGGCACAAAAACAGACACATAGACCAATGGAATAGAATAGAAACCCCAGAACTAGACCCACAAACGTATGGCCAACTCATCTTTAACAAAGCAGGAAAGAACATCCAATGGAAAAAAGACAGTCTCTTTAACAAATGGTGCTGGGAGAACTGGACAGCAACATGCAGAAGTTTGAAACTAGACCACTTTCTCACACCATTCACAAAAATAAACTCAAAATGGATAAAGGACCTGAATGTGAGACAGGAAACCATCAAAACCTTAGAGGAGAAAGCAGGAAAAGACCTCTCTGACCTCACCCGTAGCAATCTCTTACTCGACACATCCCCAAAGGCAAGGGAATTAAAAGCAAAAGTGAATTACTGGGACCTTATGAAGATAAAAAGCTTCTGCACAGCAAAGGAAACAACCAACAAAACTAAAAGGCAACCAACGGAATGGGAAAAGATATTTGCAAATGACATATGGGACAAAGGGCTAGTATCCAAAATCTATAAAGAGCTCACCAAACTCCACACCCGAGAAACAAATAACCCAGTGAAGAAATGGGCAGAAAACATGAATAGACACTTCTCTAAAGAAGACATCTGGATGGCCAACAGGCACATGAAAAGATGTTCAATGTCGCTCCTTATCAGGGAAATACAAATCAAAACCACACTCTGATATCACCTCACGCCAGTCAGAGTGGCCAAAATGAACAAATCAGGAGACTATAGATGCTGGCAAGGATGTGGAGAAACGGGAACCCTCTGGCACTGTTGGTGGGAATGCAAATTGGTACAGCTGCTCTGGAAAGCAGTGTGGAGGTTCCTCAGAAAATTAAAAATAGACCTACCCTATGACCCAGCAATAGCACTGCTAGGAATTTACCCAAGGGATACAGGAGTACTGATGCATAGGGGCACTTGTACCCCAATGTTTATAGCAGCACTCTCAACAATAGCCAAATTATGGAAAGAGCCTAAATGTCCATCAACTGATGAATCGATAAAGAAATTTGGTTTATATACACAATGGAATACTACGTGGCAATGAGAAAGAATGAAATATGGCCTTTTGTAGCAACGTGGATGGAACTGGAGAGTGTGATGTTAAGTGAAATAAGTCATACAGAGAAAGACAGATACCATATGGTTTCACTCTTATGTGGATCCTAAGAAACTTAACAGAAACCCATGGGGGAAGGGAAGGAAAAAAAAAAAAAAAAAAAGAGGTTAGAGTGGGAGAGAGCCAAAACATAAGAGACTGTTAAAAACTGAGAACAAACTGAGGGTTGATGGGGGGTGGGAGGGAGGGGAGGGTGGGTGATGGGTATTGAGGAGGGCACCTTTTGGGATGAACACTGGGTGTTGTATGGAAACCAATTTGACAATAAATTTCATATATTAAAAAATAAAAATAAAATAAATAAAATAAATAAAAATAAAAATTAAAAAAAAACAGAAATTGCTGTAGGTCAGAAACCAAAGAGATGTGACAAAATCAATGCAAAAGCTGTCTTCAATATCTGTTATTTTCTAATTTTACATGGACCTTTTAAATATTCAATCTCCTAAAAATGTGACAGTGCAACAACTTTAGAGTTTAACGTTATGTTAAAATCTCAATAAAATAGGTCACATAAGGAAAGACAAACACTGTATGATATCACTTACATGTGCAATCTCAAAAACCACCACCACCACAACAACAAATCATCATAGACAAAGAGATTGAATTTATGGTTTCCATAGACACATGGGTGTGGGGGAATTGGGTGAAGGTGGTCAAAAGGTACAAACTTCAAGTTACAAAATAAATAAGCATTGCAGTGCCTGGGTGGCTCAGTCAGTTAAGTATCCAACTTAGGTTCGGTCATGAGCCCCAGATCGGGCTCTCTGTTGTCAGAGCAGAGCCCACTTCGGATCCTGTCCCTGTCTCTCTCTGCCCCTTCACCTGTGCATGCTCTCTCTCCCTCTCTCTCTCTCTCTCTCTCTCTTTCTCTCTCTCAAAAATAAACATTAAAATTTTTTTAAATAAATAAATAAGTATTGGGGATGAAAAGTTCAACATGATGACTGTAGTTAACAATGCTGTATCATATATTTAAAAGTTGCTAACAAAGTAGATCCTGGGGCACCTAAGTGGCTCAGTCAGTTAAGCGCCCCACTTCAGCTCAGGTCACGATCTCATGGTTTGTGGGTTCTAGCCCCGCACCGGGCTCTGTGCTGACAGCTCCAAGCCTGGAGCATGCTTCGGATTCTGTGTCTCCCCCTCTCTTTGCCCCCCACCTCATGCTCTGTCGCTCTCTGTCTCTCAAAAATAAAGGTTAAAAAAAATTTTAATAAATAAAATTTTAAAAAAAGAAAGTAGATCGTAAAAATTCTCAACACAAGGGGGAAAAGTGTAACTATATGAGGTAATGGATGTTAATTAAATTTACTGTTGTAATTATTTTGCAGTATATACATGTGTCAAGTCATTATGATGTACTCCTTAAACTTATACAATCAATTATATCTCAATAAAACCGGAAGGAAAATAAATAAATACTTCTGGTTTGGCTCTGCCTGATTCAGATCAATTTTTGCTCAAATAAACTCTTTAAAAAATTTTTTTTCAACGTTAACTCATTTTCCATTGTCTTATTTTACAGGATTTTCAAGGAGCAGCTAGCAATTTTTTCAGAAGTGCCAATTCTGTGGCTAACCTGTCATTTTTTAAGAGCACATTACATAATAAAAGTGAAAATATTTAACATTTAAGACTATCGGATTCATTTTAAAAGAAAAATGGCAACTATAACCACAGTTAAACGGGGAAGTAGATTCCAAGTCAGTTCATCTCAAGGGCTCTGCAATTACTGAGACAATTATTATCATCTATGGAACATCAGTTCAAAGACGCCCCCTACCAGCTTGATGATTGCTTTTCAGATCAAGTGCCAATTTGAAATGTGTAACAGGACAGTTCCTTTCCTAAATGGTAATGCTCCATATTTTACTCTTGTAATCCAAGCTGCTTTTAGGAATCCTGAATTCAATATGATGGAAAAATAGAACAAATAGAACCAACTCTTTCTAAACTTTATACTGAAATATAAACTCACATACAAGTAAATACACTGGTCATCAGTATAAACTTCAAAGAATTTTCACAAACTATCTAGCATCCCAAATCAAGAAACAGATTATCAGCACCCCCAGGAATGCCATCCTCTGTTCTCTTCTAAGAATCAGTCCTAACAAGGGTAGTCCTTGTCATCCCAACCTGTAACATTTAGGTGTGTTTTGTCTGATCTGTACTCTATGCAACTGAGTCATCCATATTATAGTTTTTTGCAATAAATTACTCATTTTCTTTGTTGTATAATATCCTAGTGGATGAATACAACACAAATTTATCAAAATTTATCATGTATCTATTGTTGATGGGCATTGGGGTATCTTCCAATTTGGGGCTATAATAGTGTGGATGTGAATCTAATACATATCTTTTGGTGAACATATTGACACACTTCTACTGGGTATATAACTAAATATAAAAATACTTGTGAAAATATCTTCCACTTTTGTAGGTAATGCCAGTTTTCAAAATGGTTGTACCAATTTTTATTCCCACTGTGGCACATGACAGCTCCCCATTATATCACTTACTTCATATATTTAAATGATCAACATACATGTATATCTCCTTATGTGGTTGATACAAGGCTGAAGGGAATTATGGGAAGACATTGTCAAACACAGGCAAAGTATAAAAATTAGTCTGTTTAGGGGCGCCTGGGTGGCTCAGTCGGTTAAGCCTCGAACTTCGGCTGAGGTCATGATCTCGCAGTTCACGAGTCCGAGCCCCATGACAGGCTCTGTGCTGACAGCTCAGAGTCTAGAGCCTGCTTCAGATTCTGTGTCTGCCTCTCTCCCTGCCCCTCCTCTGCTCGCACTCTCTCCCTCTCTCTCAAAAATAAAAAAAAAAAAAAACATTTTTTAAAAAAACTGTTTATATGAAGTAAAACAATCATCAGCACATAGAAGACCACACAGGATGGAACACAGTGAAGTTATAGGTGCAAGGAGGGAAAAGGCAGGTTTTTGTAGCCATGAGGCTCCAACAAAGCCTCCAGTGGCCAATGATACAACTTGAATTTCTTCCAAGAATTTCACCCATCTATGTCACCTTCAGGGATCTTTATGTATTCCTGGATCACAACTATTCTGGAAGCTCTAACTAAATATCTGTCTCCTCACGTTGGCCAGGCTACTTGAAATAATCTTACTCCCTTGGGGCGCCTGGGTGGCTCAGTCGGTTAGGCGTCCGACTTCGACTCAGGTCACAATCTCGCGGTCCCTGAGTTCAAGCCCCGCATCGGGCTCTGGGCTTATGGCTCGGAGCCTGGAGCCTGGAGCCTGCTTCCGATTCTGTGTCTCCCTCTCTCTCTGACCCTCCCCCGTTCATGCTCTGTCTCTCTCTGTCTCAAAAATAAATAAACGTTAAAATTTAAAAAAAAAAAGAAAAGAAAAGAAATAATCTGACTCCCAATACATTCCTGAGTGTTTATTTTTATTGTAAATTTTTTTTTAATGTTTACTTATTTTTGAGAGAAGGAGAGACAGAGTGCAAACTGGGGAGGGACAGAGAGAGAGAGGGAGACACAGAATCCGAAACAGGCTCCAGGCTCCGAGCTGTACGCACAGAGCCCAACGCGGGGCTCGAACTCATGAACCGTCAGATCATGACCTGAGCCAAAGTCGGACACTCAACTGACTGAGCGATTCAGGAGCCCCTGTTTATTTTTATTGTAAGAGTGGAAAAAAATCAAGTCAACCCTCAATAAACTATATTCCTAGCAAAAAGGCCACTTGAGATATTTTGTTACTCTTCTCCAACAAACTGTAAACTCCTCAAGTATAGCATATGCACATCATCTTTTATCCCAAATACTAATGACTGCGTGGAACACCATAGGTATTCCACAAATGCTTTCTAAATTGAATTGGGTAAAGCAATTACTATTATTCCCACTTTACAGATGAGCATGGTGCCAGACACACAGTAAGCCCCCAATTACGGTAGCTTCAACTAAATCTTATTCCACAGCAATGCCAGAACCATGCTGGAAATCACTTTATTTGTATGATCCCAATGAATAAAATTAGGAAAGGAGATTTCACTTCAATATAAAGAAAGTATTTCTAATACTCTATTATTTACTTCAGGAGTTACTGCTAATAAAAGTGCCACTTATGGAATATTTAGTATACTTACTCCACAGAAGTTATTTACTTAACACAGTACAGTTGTTGAGTATACAGGGAAAAGCAGAAACACTCCTAGTTTGAATGTTCATCGAAGTGGTAGCAAGTGTATAATCACAAAAATAAATGTAAAATCATAACTGCTTTAGAGGTACATGGTTTATGATCTACCAGAGAGATGAGGAGGCTTAATGTAAACTATCACTTTCCCTAAGAAAGTGGTATTCAAGGTGACATCTAATGGCTGGTTAAGAGTTAACAAGAAGATTTTAAAAGGGCTTTGTTCTAAGCAAAGGCCCCTAATCAAAGGGAAGAGTGATGTGTTTCTGAAATTACAAGAAGGCCAGCATGGAACGGAAAAACTAAGAAGAGAACAGATGGACACTACATTGACCAGCTCACAAAGGGTCTTATGGACCTTATTAAGGATTTAGATCTTTATCCTAATATTATTAGGTAAGGATTTATTCAGTGTAACATTCTGACTTTCTCTAGCAATTTTTGGCAAGCTGCAATGGACACAAAAAGATAGTAAAATGAGCTGAGGAATTTTAAGAATCTGATGAGGACTTCATTGTAATGGCTAGCCATGGGATTAGGGCCACTAGGGAAATAAATTAAGTCTGAAGGAGCAGGTAAATGACACAAATAAATGGAAAAATGTACCATGACCATGGATTAGAAGAATGAATATTGGTAAAATGTCCATACTACCCAAAGCAATCTATGGATTCAGTGCAATATTTATCAAAATACCAATAGCATTTTTCATGAAACTAGCACAAATAATCCTAAAATTTGTGTGGAACCACAAAAGACCCCAACCAGCCAAGGCAATCTTAAAAAAAGATGAACAAAGTTAGAGGTATCACACTCTCAGATTTCAAACTATACTATAAGGCTAAAGTAATGAAAACAAAAAAGTGTTTAAGATATTGATCAGACCTTCTCAAATCAAGTGTTAGCTAGTCAATTAACAAGGCAAATAACCCACCCTATAAAAATAAATTTTAATGTTAACATTAAAAAAGACTGTGGCTATAGTTTGGGGAGCTTTGTTTCCTATATTCAACTTCTTATTTAAGGTCATAGTTATCCAAGATCAGCAAGTTATTTGTTTTTGGTCATGGGCAGGATGCAAATATTTTTTAAATATTTAAATAACTTTAAAAAATTATACGGATTAAAATATACAATCCTCAAGTGACCTAAAGAAAGTCCACAAAGTATACTTGATGAAGAACTCTACCTCTTACACACTGCAGGCTGCAACAACTTTTAGCTCAAAGGAATCTTGATATTTTTCCAAAATGTATTGCAACATTATTAAGAATGAGCAAAGAGATGAACATGAAAAACTCATGTGAAATCAGGCCATTTTAATATCATCAGTTGGAGAAGTGAAAATTAATGAGATTCTTTTAAAATATGAAATGATAAGAAAAGAAATTCCTAGAAAATAATCGTGTATACATATGCTTTCTAGACCAGATAGAAAGGATAGGTCTACGTAAATCCAAAATACAAGCCTTTCATAAAATATAAACGTACTCAGGCTACCAAGTAAATGATCATCTGCCACCTGACTTAAAAACTGTAAAGTGACATATTCTAAAGCACATCCTGGAAACTGCTCAAAATGCAGGAAGTGTCTGCTTCCAGCCCGGCACATTTGTTCTGTAGCTTCAACTCCAAGCATCCCATATTTCCTCCGAGGCCATGGCTTATAAATCAGATGAGATTGGTCATCTTGCAACAAAATGGATTTCTAAAATGTGATTTTGAAGAGATTGGAAAGTGTAATACAACAGGTTTTTCAGTCTTCGGTGCTGAGAAATGGTTATTTTATTGACGGATCTACTGAGAATATGATATTACTCCAGAAAGATGTAGGCCTGTAACATTTCCAGGAGCCATATCATTAGATGTTTTATTCCAGGGACTAAATAGTCAGGTACCAATTATGTGCTTTCCTCCAAAAGATAAAATAATAATGATTTGAGGGCTCCAGTCTGTGTTTATTTCTGAGTTAATCATGATATTTCAATAAATCCACAAAGGAAAGCCTTAATGATGAGTTCCAATGAAATTTAAATATTCTAATATAGGTAGATGGTTAATTATAATATAGATGTATAGTTCCCACTTTAAATGTCACTATTGCTAAAAAGAAAAATCCAAACAAATGCATTACAAAGTGGTTCTATATTTGCATTCATAGAAGCATAATGTATTTCTAGCCTTCACATCGACATACACAAAATAAGGAAGTTTTAGAGTCAATACCCTGCTAAATTAATTCATTGCTGCCTTTCCAGCTATCCAAGCACTAGATGGCCTTTCGCCTTTTCCTCCCACAGCAGTTCACAAAATACCCATTCTCCCCATCTCCCCTCACCCCTAGCTTGCATTTAATGACTAAAATTCATGCAAACTGGCTGCTCTTACAAGCACATAAGGAGATGGCAAAATCTGGAACCAGGTGGATGACAGCCAGTTAATTGGATCTTTCTTCTCCAAACACCAGGGGACAGCTGGTTTGCATTGTTGTTCTAATGAGCTACGCTGAAATTGAAGCCGGTCACATTAGCTGGAGCTCTTTTGGTGCTATGTACAGTCTTGGAAATCACCCTTATCATGGCCAGAAGCTTTTATGGTGAAAAGAATAAAGTTTCCTTTGAAAAATGCAATCCAGTATTAAGGGAAGGCAGCAGTGTTTCATGGTTGCCCCATTTTAGTCCTCACATTTCTAAATGATCATTTCTTCTGCCACATATTCACTCATGGGCATATATATCTGATATGAATGTGTGTGTCTGCATACCACATGCATACACACTTCACCGGATACTCCTGTGGGAGACGCGGCAGCATGAGTTCAACGGAGACAGAATGAGTTTAAGCTTGTAGGCTTGGTAACCAGAGCCAAAGGCCAAAAGCCATTTTAAAAATAAGAATAAAGCACAACAATGGAGTAGCTTTGTAAACCTTACTCTTTCGGGGGCAGGCCCATGCAGTGTTAACACCTTTCTTAAATAAGAGTGAAAGAAAAGAAGGGAAAATTACTTGGAATATTCCCATTTTAAATGTAAGTTCTAGAAAATGTTAGTAAATTGATAAAAATTCAGAATCATAGGATTCTCCCCTCCCAAAAATCAAGTCTCTGAGGTCACTCACTGGTTGCATACATAGGTAAAGGCCTGTGTTGTGAGGCCAAGATGCTAAAGTGTAATTGGGTCTCTGTTTTCATTTCAATTTTTCAGAAAGACATGAGATGTCTTTTTTTTTTTCAATGTGAAGTATTAAGATGGTTCCAAAGTGGCATCAAAATATAAAAGGTTTAATAAAATACTTAAGCTTTGAAGGATTTTCTTTTTCCTTCAGGACAGTCAGAAGGCACACAAAGAATGATGGTTAGGCAAATCTATAAAAATATTGGTGAAATTGAAAGGTTTCCTGGCAATAAATTTTATGGTTCTCTGGCTCTCATTTTTCCAAATTTCCTTTGATTTTCTCTTTTACTCTAAAATTTAAGATCTTTACATTTTCACTTAGCTATCTAGAGGAATGAGGTGTTACTCAGCATTAAAATGCGTCACACTGCAACCATCCCCTTATAAGAGACTCATCTAAATGATAATGAGCATGAAAAATTGATTATCTCCTAGGTTGAACTGGTCTTTGTGTTTTTCATCTGGCAAATCTAAGACTGCTAGAACAGATCTCAAAACATAAACATGCCAGCAGTGCAATTAATAGAATAGTTACAGGCAAATCTACAGGATGTTACCTATTTTAGGCAAACAGCTTCTCAAATAATAGTGATTCATATCATAATTTCAACAGAAAAGGGCTAATGTGAATTTTTAACTTCCTATTTAAACTTGTATGTGGACTGTTTCCTTAAAATCCTCTAATCCAAGGCAAAAGATAGATCACAGAGTTTTCAGGCATACCAAAATATGAATTACAATGACCTAACCCTCTAATAAATAAATAACCTGACAAAGACATTTGATGAGAAAAGCAGTTCTTGTATGAGACTATATGCTGGGGCTTTCTGGATCTTTATCATCTTCCAATTTTCTATCCTCAATTTTTTATATTCTCCCCTTTAAAATATGTATCCTCTCCAAGGTTTCAAGTTTCTTCTCTCTATGACATTTCCCAAGCTATGGTTCTAACCTTAATCTTTGTAAAGATCTACAGGTCCAAGTGCCCACAGGAAGTCTACATCTGTATCATATACTCCCAAAACACATTCTGATTCAGCATTCACAAACCACCTCATTCTCCTGATTTCTCCATTTCTATGAATGGTGACCATTCATTCTGTATTACCCTGCGGTTTCTTCTATCATAACATATTCTGCTATTTGTGATTTTCTGCCTATTTTCAAGGGCACCCCTGGAGTGTGAGATCTTCAAGGTAAGGAATCTTTTGTTTTGTGTGTATATCCCCAGAAATTATTTTCTACATTCCTAAATATTGTTATTTAATAATGTTGAATAAATTGTCCTATAGCAAGCACTTGATTCATATGTACCACATAGCTATCACACTCAAGTTTGAAAATGAATATGAACATTCATATTGATATAATTATTAAAATATGAATACCAACTGGTAACATTTGAATATGGATTGAATGTTTGATAACAGTATTATATTACGGTTAACTTTTCTAAATTTTATTATTGTTATATGTTAGAATGTTATGTGATTGTGTGTTAGAATGTCCTTGCTCTTAGGAACTATGCGAACGTATTTAAGACTGAAATATTAGGACACCTTGAACTCACATGTTAGTTGTCATTATTGTTGACATTAGAAATGACTTTGTTTTTAAAATAAAACTATTAAATAATGTGCTAAATTCAGATTTTGTAGGATGGAGTCCTGTATTAAACCAAGACAGTTTTGGAATCTAATTAAATGTTCTTACTCCTAAAGGAGTTCTGTCATACCTAATCTCATATAATTCTAACATAATAAACACTTGACATCCCCAAACCAAAAATAGGATTCCAGAGGGTGTTTGAGTAGTTAGATGCAATAATGAACCAAAGCCTGCTTACATAGTCTATACTATACATGATATATTTTTATTAAATATGTGCCTGATTTGCCTGCCAGGACTTTTGTCAAATGTGTTAAGAAACGTTAAAACCTGTAAATTGATAGATTCAACTTCAAAAAATTGTGACCTGGACCTGAAAATTCTACTGAAGGTAAAAAAATAAATCTACAGGCACTACAACTTTGCACCTTCAAATGAGTTTCAGATATTCTCCCTTCAAATTCCTACCACATTTCACCTGAGAACTTGGGGAGAGATATATATCTTGGGCTTTCATTTGTTCCAGGAAAGGGAGAGAAAAAGACACTGAAACACAGAGAAAAAAAGAAAGAAAGAAAGAAACAAAGAGAGACAGAGAAAGAATATGAATCTTCCAAATGATTATTTTTCATTGATTTTCATGCCCACCCCACCCCCTATGGCCAACATTCAAAGAGTTCTAGGACTGAAAAGAACCTTAATAATCACTCACCCAGGGGTGCCTGAGTGGTTCAGTCAGTAAGCATGGGACTCTTGATTATGGCTCAGGTCATGTTCTCACAGTTCATGAGTTTGAGCCCAAGTTGGGCTCTGTGTTGACAGTGCAGAGCCTACTTAGGATTCTCTCTCCCTCTGTCTCTGACCCTCCCCCTTTCACATACTCTCTCTCAAAAATAAATATATAAACATTCTTTTTTAATGATCACTCACCCAGAGGTGTTTCAAACTGTGTCCCAGAAATCCCTAGAATTCTTTGGCAACCCTTGAGGGTCATTTTGGAAATCAAAGGATAACTTGACCACTGCTTCCACCAGACCCACCCTACTATTATCTGCTTTACCTAGTGGGGCTCTGGGTAATATCTCATTTGAAAAACTAGGTTCAGTCCCACCACCATGCAGCTGACAAAACAGAACAGAAAAGTTAAGTGACTTCTCAAGTCCACACAGTGTTAGACCATGATTAGAACCCAGCCAGCAAACCCTCACATTTCCATTGCCATTTCCACACCATCTACATGACCTAAAAAGTTTATTCAAATGAATACCCCTGTGTCTCAGCCCAGGAGGTGCCAATTCAATGGGTCTGGGCTAGGGCCTGGGAATCTGTATTTTAGCTGATGTCCCAGGTGATTCTGATTCAGCCAGTCCACAGACCAGCATTTGGGAACCACTGCTACCTCTACTCACAAGAAATACAATTTATATTTAATCAATGCTAAGCACAGGGCTCAGCAACCTGCCTCTCAGGATCCTGTATATGTATTTGCTCCCTAGGGACAGCTCTCAGAGGCTGGGGAAACAGCATGTTCACCTTGGCCTTGGCCCTAAGGCCTCTTCCAGATGGCTCCTAAATGAGCTAGAGGAATCAGCAGGAGCTTTTCAAAAACTTATATACCTACCCATGTGGTCTAAACAAAATGAGTGTTTAAGAAGTCAGAAAAAAACCTGATTGGGCATAGGAGACAAATGAAGAATTGCACCAACTGTCTCCCTCTGCTCCCCACTCTCTCAACATGAGCCCCATGGCAGAAACTCTCGGGCAGATATGTAGCTGACCATGCATGCAAGGTGGACATCATGCGTTGGCAATGCTAAATCAACAACATGGTCCCTGTTGGGAAGAGAGAGGAAAAAACTAGAAAAATGCCAACAAAAGCAGCCCCACCTCTTGAAAGAAGCTTTAGTTCTTTTATTGTGGATTTTCCACTCATAAACATTACTATCAGTCACAAACAGCATGGTCTACTCTCATTCTTGGGAGAAGACTGCCCTTCCCAGCCTCTTTATAATTAGAGTTGGGTGACTAGCTCTGTCCAATGAACTCTACACAGAGGTACCATGCATCCCTTCTGGGCAAAGGCAGTGAAAAGCTCCTGCACAATCCTCCAGGTCTGTCTTCTCCTATTACCATGGACTGGAATCCAGCTGTTAATATTCAGAAAGAAGCAGAGGGATCCCTCAATCACTGCTTGAAACAGAGCTACCCTACAGAGCATGAGGGTCTGCAATATACTACACAAGATCAAGAAATAATTCTTGGGGCACCTGGGTGGCTCAGTCAGTTAAGCATCCAAATCTTGATTTCAGCTCAGGTCATGATCTCACAGTTTGTGGGTTTGAGCCCCATGTCGGGCACTGCACCGACAGTGCAGAGACTATTTGAGCTCTCCTCTCTCTCTACCCCTCTTCTGCTAGTGCTTGCTCTCTCACTCTAGCTCTCTCTCTCAAAATAAATTAAAAAAAAAGAATTCTTCACTATCTTGAGCCACTGGGATTGCAATGTTAACTTGTTACCTAAGCATTATTTACCCTGTCCTGACTCATCTCTTCCTATCCCCACACCTACCACTCCCCACTTCTATCTATCAGAAAAGGGATTGCTCCTACCCATGCATCACCTAAATCAGAAACAGAGGCTTTGTTCTCATTGGTTAGATTCCCCACAAAATCCTTTTTAAAAAGTGAAGTCCAAAGTATTGTTGGATCACCTGTTTTATGATGTTATCTACCAAGACATAGTTGAAAAATTAAAACCAAACACTTGTTTTAACTTAATCTATAGGTAAAAAAAAAAAAAAAAAAAAATAGAATGTAAAAGAGACAGAGGTCCCTATGAAGTCCCAACATCATGATTCTTGATTCAGGGTCAAAAGCAAGAGTGTCTAAAAAAAAATGGCTAGTTCAAACACCAGAGTAGATGCTCAAGCCTGGCTCCAGATCAGCCCAGGTCCCCAGGTGACTAGGTCCAGTCAAAAATCTTAATTTCATAGCAAATGCAGATACAGGATGAAGACAATATCAGCAAAGTCTCTCTCTTCACAGTGATGATTAACAGAATTGCCACTGCTTCTCTGCACAAAGGTAAGCTCCCAGACTCATGCCACCTTAGAAGTGGCCGTTACAAGACTCAGAAAATAGGTGTTAAATATGTTGACCTCTTATAAAGATATCTATACCAACAAGATGACCTTCTGCACTTCAACCAGCCCTGGTGAGCAGGCGGATGATGTCCCTGTCAATGTGTAATCATCTAAGGGAAGAAACCATGGTTCGTACAAGCACGAAAAAAATACTGAAGCAGGGTTTCAAGCTCCCCAGCATAACTGTGACCTAACAAAAACAACAAAAGCGTCAGTCGCACATAAAGATGACCTAAGGAGCAGGGACAAAGGACCTTGGTCAAGAAAGGCTTGCCAGCAGCTGCGAGTCTCAATGGACAGAAATCACATCAGGTTTTTAGCCACTCACAGATAACATCGATGCTAACTATGACTCTGAAATACTGCAGAGTGTTGATGGGGAACAGACCAGGAATTGGTTTGTCCTGTGCTGCACTGTGATCGGCATCAGCAAAATAGATTCCCAAATACTAACCAAAACACAACTACATGGGAAAGAAGGCAGCAACTCAGAGCCCAGAGTGGGAGCCCAGGCATCACTAGTGGGGCTCCAGGTCTCACATCAAACCGGGAGAGCGGATGACATGGTGGGAAATTACATTCTCAGATGACAAGGAGTCCAATCTTCCAAAATTAAGGCTTTGGCCCCAAATCTAGGGCCAGCCACAGTTCCTACTCCAGAAACATCCCTCTAATTGCTTCTATTCATGGTAACCTCAAAGTTTAAAACAAGAACTGTAATCTCAAATACCCCTAAGCAAACACATAAATACACAGGGAAACTCTGGGGTCCACTTCTAAAATTGGGGATCCAATGTCCTATGACCAGAGCTCAATGACACTTTGTACTATTTTTCATTATTTTAAGATTTTTCTGCATATAACTCTACCCACGGTTAAATATGCACAATAAATCTGCTCTGATTTCTGCTAAGTCATGATGAAATTCAAATCTAAACCTCATGCTGATGGATCATGTATTACTGGAGACTTCTCATTTCAAAGCCCCTTTCCAGGCCAACTCTGAAAACATTGTTTTAGTCAAATAATTATTTAAATGTGTGCTCATAGGAAATATTATCAAATTATAGTAAATGAACAAATGCAATTAAATAAAACTATGGCTCCTCATGAGCATATAATGATCTGAGATGTTTGGCCCCAGGAAATGTAGATAGAGTGGACATTAATCTTTGTCCACTGACTAGGTGTGCAAAATAATCAATTTTTTAATAAATTAACTTAATTTCTGGCTCATTCCCCATCCCACAGCTTGGGAAGGGACACCGCCCTCTTCAGGGTCATGTTGAGGTCATCTGCCTTGATAAATTTCTGTTTAGGTACCCACTGTCCTGGATCACATAGTTTTCTTCAGATCCAGAAACTTCTTGTGGCTTCTGTTGCTCTGTCTGGGGGTAGAGAGATATGTGTAAGGCTGGAACCCCTAAGCCTGAGGTCAGGCCTTCCTCTATGCATGTACCATGTAGCCATTCTCTTTGGGATCTTGCTGCCTCACCAGTTACTACCATGAAAATGGGCCTGAGTCCTCACTGCTTCTCTCTCACAGCTAAGAGAATCATGCCTTCAGTCTAGTAGAAGACCATGTATCCTTCCTTCTTCTTTCAATCCAGTCTGATTCTTCCTCTAAACCTTCTCTTCTATTACCTTTGCAAACCATCTCATCCTCTTACAGACTTGGATTTTTAACAATAAACATGATGATGGATCACAGGCTGTTTCTGTGTTTAGTGATCCAACTCAAAAACAAAATATCTTAACTTTTAGTTAAAAGAACAAACTCAAACACACAGAGTATTCTCTAATCTGTTGTGGTATATTTCAATAAACACTAAAGTATTTTTAGCATCTGCTCACAGAGCACAAAGGAAAAGAGTAAAATATCAGTAAATTAGAAAAAATTGAACTTTGAATAACTACACTGCACAGCCTATTTGATTGCCTTCTTTTCACCAATTAGTGTCACTCAATTAAATCAGATGAATTTTCACTTAGTCCACTGGATTCAAGACTCATTAAAGCAACTGAACAACTTCCATTGAGTTTTTTTTTTTTCTTCTACTCATACACACCCCATCAGATTGGCTCACAGCCCCACTAAGAGGCTGCTGGCAGCTCCAAATAAATGATATTGAAGTTACTCTCATATTTCTGTTAATTCAGCCTAGTTTTCTTTGGCTTAAAGATGGTATCTCTAAGTGTTCATAAATATGCATGTAAGAGAACTTGTAAAACTTAGATTTTTTTTTCTTTTTGGCCTTCCAGGAATTTTGAAGTCACAGGTCTCTAGGCTAAGAAGAAATACCAGTAGTCAATCAGCACATCAAATTTGCTAGGACTAAAAGAATTATAAAAGCAAACAACAATGACACACCTATCACCTACCAGCTATGAAATTGGCAATTTTGAAGCACTTATAGAAGTGTTAGGAAGACTGAAGGGAACAAGGAGGGACACTCTCACACACTGTTGGTGGAGGAACAACCTTTCTGGAGGACCAGTTACCTGTATTAGTTAAGGAGGCACTAGGTGCTATAATGGATAAACCCCTATTGTCAGTGGCTACACATAATGAGTAGTTCTTACCTAAAGTCTGAAAAGGGTAATCCTCATTAGTGGTAGGGGTCTCTCATCCTCTCACTGATAGAGAGGATGACAGAGCCTGATCGACACAGACTCCACCATCATCAGTTGGCTTCCAGGGTCACTCAGGCATCAACACTTGGCTGAAAATGGGAGAAAAGGTGAAGCCATAGAGAAGGCCCACCGGAAGGTAACACACATTAGTTCTGCTCACAGTCTCTGGATGAGAATCAGGCACATGGGCCCCTGAGATGCAATAGGAGCTGGGAACAGCTGTTCCTCAGCAACGAATCTCCACTATGGATGCAGGGCATGAGATTATCTCTGACAAGAAAGCTAAATAAACATAGAAATACACAAACTGTGTATTTATACAGTATATAAATACACAGTTTTTATATACACATACACACACATATATACACATAATGTTTTAAAAGTCATATTCTTTGACCAAGCAATTCTATTTTTCAAATTTTATCTAAGGTAAATAAATGGATACATGCATAAAGATATTCACTGAGGGTCACCTGGATGGTAGAGTCAGGTTGGTAGAGCATGTGACTCTTGATCTCAGGGTTGTAAGCTCAAGCCCCACATTAGGTGTAGAGATTTCCTGAAAATATAATTAAAAAAAAAAAAAGTGGGGCACCTGGGTGGCTCAGTCAGTTGAGCGTCTGACTCTGGCTCAGGTCATGATCTCACGGTTCGTGAGTTCGAGCCCCACGTCGGGCTCTGTGCTGACAGCTCAGAGCCTGGAGCCTGCTTCAGATTCTGTGTCTCCTTCTGTCTCTGACCCTCCCCCCATTCGTGTTCTGTCTCTGTCTCAAAAATAAATAAACGTTAAAAAAAATTTTTAAAATAAATAAATAATAAAAATAAAAATAAAAAAAGATGTTCACTGACATTTTGCTTATAATAGCAAAAAAAAATTAGAAACAACTTAAAAAATATTTTTAGGTAAATTAGGTTAAATAAATTCTGGCCCATTTGTTTAATTAAAAACTGTTCACAAATCAAAAATGATGTTATACATGTTTACTTATTGATTGATATGGAATTTACAAACCAGGATACACCGAATGAGCTCATTTTTATAACAAAAAAAATGTCTGATAAATATATAGATTGGTTGACTCACCATGTAGAATCCAGATTCTCCACCTTTTATTACAGTTTCTAAAATTCCTTTTTATCCATTAACTTAGAAACATTCAAGATCTGAGAGACTGACTCTGGATAAAATATTCTCAAGAGTCCAACTGACAAACTACAAAGTTGATTTATTCTTTCACACTGAAAATATGCAGTGAAATTTTGCTACTAAAAATGCCTGTTTCTTTTCTTTAAAAATACCTTCACCCTGTTATTGAGAAACTAGGAAATCAAGTTTCTCTATCAGAAGTTGCTTCATGAGCTCAGTTCTCAAGAAGAAAAAAAAAAGTGATACTCTTGAGACTTTTCCAGGCTTGGAAAATCCTCAGCTGTTATTTCACGCACTTCCTCTCTATGACACGGACTGTGTTAGACCCTGAGGATGCCAACATGGACAACACAGTATCTGCCATTTCAGAACTCAAGACAAGAGAGACACCAGTGTAAACAGCCGTTGTGATCTGTGAGCAGAGCTTAGTAAGGGATGCCCACAAAGTCCTATGAGAAGCACCCAGCCCAGTCAAGAAGGATTCCAAGAAAAGCCAATACTTGGGTGCAATCAAAATGGCTAAGAAACTCTTCCACAAACAAGTGAAGTGAGGAAGGACCTTCCAGTCAAAAGGACAAACATATGCAAAGAAGATATTATGAGGTCAAGGACTGTGAACACTGGAGAAATGAAAACCAAGTTCCCAAAGTGAAATGATATAATACATACAAAACACTGAGCATGATGCTTGGGATACAGTAGATACTCAAATGTCAATGTCCTTTCTCTTCTCCTTCCCCAACTCAGAGCAACTGAAGCAGAAGCAGGGTAAGAATTAAGTTTTGTGAAGCTTTTATATTTGGGGGGGCTCTTTCCAAGAAAAATAATACAAAATCAGGCAGAGAGTCTTGGAAAGGGCCCATGCAAATGAGTGGACATAATGCTTATGCTTCACTAGCTTCAGTCAGTGTGCCTTTGGCAAATAAAGGAGTGATGGTGGACATGGAAAGAGCAGGTGTAGTAGCAGATGAGCACTATGGTGAGCACTGTAAGACACTCCCCACACTTCCCTATAGGAATGAAGAACTTACTCTCCAGCTGCTAGGAGTACTGCAAGGGGCGTGCAGCTCATCCAAGCAACACACCTCCTTTCTGGGCATTCTACAAGGTATAAAGGTCCATTCCTTCTGCATGGGTCCAAGTTGACACAGAAACCCAGAAAACTGAAATATCATCATGCCCCCCCCCACCCATTAGAGTAGAGGTGTATGGGGCCAGATAATAAATGGAGTCCTGACCCATGTCCAGATCACAGTCAGTGCAGTAGGTCCACTGACCCACCTGGTGGTCATATTCTCATCCCCAAATGTATAATTGAAATGGACACAATTGCTAGTTGCCAGAACCACTGCACTGGTTCTTTGGCCTATGGAGTAAGAACTAGAATGGTGTGGAAGACCAAGTGGTAATCTTCCAAAATATAAACCCCCACCACCACAAGACAGAAAATCAAGAATAATACTGCCTCTTAAGGAGAGTGGCTGAGATTAATACCATATTTAAAGAATTAGGTTCTATTCATTTAATTAACCATCCTGGTCCCTGAAAACACTAGAAGTCTTCCAGAGTAGACATGGATTGCCACAAATTCAATCAAGTAGTATAACCCCACTTGCAGCTGCTGTGTTGCATGTGAAATCTTTGCTAGAGCAGCTCTGAGTGCATGGTAAGTGGCACTGATCTAGCAAATGCATTCTTTTCCATCCTACCAGAAAAGATCAGAAACAGTGTACATTCACCTGAAATGAACAACAGTAAATATTTATAGTCTTATCCAAGGGCTATGTTAACTCTCTCACCCTCTGTCATAATATAATCCAACAAAAGACTGACTGGACATCTCAGACAGCACCACATTGGCCCACTGTATTGACACTGTGCTAATCACAGCAGATAAGCAAGATGTGGCTGGTAGATTAGAGGCCTTGCTAAACACTTGAACTGCAGAGTATGGAAGATATACCCTCTGAAGATTCAGGACCATATCAGTAAATGTTTACATAGCATTATCAATTTTAAATGTCTAATGGACTGGAGTAAGCCAGGATGTACCCTGCAAAGTAAAGGACAAATACTATAATTTGTGTTTCCCACCATGAAGAAGAAAACACAAAGTATGTTTCATACCCAAGAATATTACTTCAACACATAAACCAAATTTCCAGCTTTTAGTGCAGAGTATGAAGAGCTGTCAGCTTTTTTTTTCCCCCATTGGGATCAGAGCAGCAAAGGGCTAGGCAGCAGGTCTAGGCTTCCCTCTTCAAGCAACCCTCTGCCTTTTGGACCAAGTATCCCAGCAAACCCTGTGATAATAGAGGTTTCAGTGGTTAGAAAAGATGCCATGTGCAATGTATGGTAATGACCTGTGGAAGAGTTATAACACTGATCCACTGGGTTCTGGGGGCATGCCACCTGTAACAGAGAATTACACACCTTTTGAGAAATCGTTCCAAGCATGTTACTGAGCCCTGTTAGAGATGGAATGTCTGACCATGGGACACCAAGTCAGAACTGCCCCTTATGAACTGGACATGTCAGAACCATCAAGTCATAGGTTGGACGGATCCAGCTGTAAGTTGGTACATGTGGGATTGAACACAAGCAGGGACAGAGAGCACAAACAAGCTGCACAAGCAAGTAGCCCTGACACACGTCATCTACCACTGCTACACACACCCTCTCCCTCAATGCACACCTCTGGTCAGATGAGCAGTCCCTGTGACCAGCTGATGATGGAGGAAGAGAAAACATATGACTCAAAACGGGTCAGCTCAGTATGTGAATGAAAGCCAAAAATGAATGCTGGCTGCACTACAACCCTACTCTGAATTGGTCATGAAATACAGTGGTAAGGGAATTCTTTTCAACAAGCAGAGCTTTGGGCAGTGGCCACTTTGTGAAAAGACAAGTGGCCCAAGAGACTGTACATGAACTCATGGGTAAATGGCTTGGCTGATTGGTCAGGAGCCTGGAAGAAAAATGTAAGATCAGGGACAAGGAGGTCTAAGACAGAAGCATGTGGATGGACATACAGGAGTAGGGACAAGGTGACAGATCTTCATATCACATATCAAAACCCATCAGAGATAATCCATCACAGGAGAGACACTAAGCAATCAAGTAAACAGAATAACTCAGCTAGTTGATGTCAGCCAGCTTCTGTCAATAGCCACCCATAGCAGACACAATGGAACTTACATTACTAACTACTACTCCATTAAAGGAGTAGTTATGGTGGCACAGATGGAGGCTATATGTGGGTTCAAAGAATGACCTTTCACCTACCAAGGGTGATCCAGCTACTATGACTGCTGAATGTTTATCTTACCAACGGCAAAGACCAATGCTGAGTTCCCAGTACAACACCATCCTTCAAGGGGCCAACCACCCACTGGTAACAAATTGATTACATTAGACCTCTTCCTTCATAGAAGGAATAGTTACTCATTTTTATAGGAACAGATATATATATTTTGGGAGATACAGTCTGAGAAATTTGCCTTTCCTACTAGCCAGCATCACTGTCCAAAGGCTTACAGAACATTTGATCCACTGGCAAAGCATCCCACATAATATTGCATCAGACCAAGGAATGCATATTGTAGGAAAGAAGCTATAAGAGAGGACAGTGACCAAAGAATCTATTCTCATATAATGTCCTACAATACCAGGAAGCTGAGACTGATAGAATGATGGAACAGCCTATTGAAAGCACAGCTGAAGAGTCAACTCCAAAATACTGCCTTGCAAGGATGGGGGAGATCGGCCATCCTTCAGGATTGAGAGTACATTTTAAATCATTTATGCTTATACAAGCATTGCTTCCCCAGCCAGTAGAATAAATGGGTCTGAGAACCAAGAAGTAGAAGCAAGAATGGCTCCATATACCATTATTCCCAGGGCCCCATTTGGAAAATTTGTGCTTCCTGGCCCTGCAACTTGGGTCTCTGTGGCTTCACAAGTCCTGATACCCAAAGAGAGAATACTTCCTTTGGGGGAACACAGCAGAAGTCTCATTGAACAACCATAGCTCCCATCTGGGCACTGTAGGCTCCTCACACCAAGGGCTTAGACCCCATCAGGGATGAGGGTTTAAGTCACACAAACAAGTAACCCGCTAAGACCAGCAGAGTTGTTTTAAAAGGTAGTGAGAATCTGGAACAAATAGCAGAGGAAGGTGACCATAAGTATCAATTGTGGCCCCAAGACCAGCTGCAAATGAAGAGGCTAGAGTTCTCAATGTATCTCTCTTCTAAGTGTGCCTCAGAAAGAGAAAGCCCCAAAGCAATACTAGAGAAGTTGCTTCCAAAATTCATACAAAGAAGTGGATCAAAATGGTCCAAGGGATGGAATGTGGTGGCTGCTGGGATGCACTACCTGGAATGAAAGACTTAATTCTCAGCTTCTGCAAGTGCTGAAAGGAGGAGCTCTTACTTCTCAGACCCCTATGTAGACTGCTTCGACTGAAGAGAATGGCTTCACCCAAGATCACACCTCATTCCTAGGATGGCCAGAATCTAATGACTGATTGACATGTATGTGCAATGGCCCTGTCCCTGACTCAACTCCAGACCACTCTGAAGGGGCATCCCACATTCAGAAAACCCCACAGAGGGGCGCCTGGGTGGCTCAATCAGTAAGGCATCTGACTTCAGCTCAGGTCATGATCTCATGATTCCTGAATTCAAGCCCGGCATCAGGCTCTGTGCTGACAGCTCAGAGCCTGGAGTCTGCTTCGGATTCTGTGTCTCCCTCTCTCTCTGCCCCTCCCCCCCCTTTCTCTCTCTCTCTCTCTCTCTCTCTCTCTCTCTCTCTTTCTCTCTCTCTCTCTCAAAAATAAACATACATTTAAAAAGAAAACCCCACGGAGTCGGCTGAGGCCTCTGCTGAGACTGCATCACAGTTTGACCTCTCCCTCTGCCCAGTCCTGCTGCCCTCCCTTGTGCAGATGTTGACCTCAAGGGTATGTCCTAATAAACCCCTGTATGTTCATCTTCATCTCAGTCCTCATCCCAGGGAACCAAACCTGTGATATGCACTGAAATAGAGGCACCAAAGATATTTGCCTGCCAGGTAAATTCTCTCCTTTGAATGGTATGTGATAAACACCAATACATTTACCATCCAACTTGCCTGCATCATTATCTACTACAGACAAGCAAAAATATAACCGATTTGATCATAGTTTACTTTTATTAAATATAAATATATATGAGATACTATCTAATGTAAGGGGTCAGAATCCTATCATCCAAGGTGGCCCCAGATGCCCAGAGTATTAGACTTTTTCTTCAAAGATGATTCACTACAAACTAGATAAAACCCCTGATTCATTCTTGTTTTGGAAGTAACTGCCGAAAAGACTAATTACATGTCCAGTGGGCTAGCTCTTTCCATTACCAGGTTGCTCTTAAGTTTTCAGCAGCAATACTTGGAGTCAGATCCGTGCTTCTTTGTTTCCTAAAATCTTACCCCTCCATATCAAAGAAATGCCTAGATTGAAAACAGTTTACGATCGTGATATAAAATAACCATAACAGGGGCGCCTGGGTGGCTCAGTCGGTTGAGCGCCGACTTCAGCTCAGGTCACGATCTCGCGGTCCGTGAGTTCGAGCCCCGCATTGGGCCCCTGTGCTGACAGCTCGGAGCCCGGAGCCTGTTTCAGATTCTGTGTCTCCCTCTCTCTGACCCTCCCCCATTCATGCTCTGTCTCTCTCTGTCTCAAAAATAAATAAACGTTAAAAAAAATTTTTTTTTTAAATAAAAAAATAAAATAACCATAACGGAGGAGTTTAGGGTTCTTAACACAGACCTGTTGATAAAGATAAACACCTTCCTCTCCTGAAGTCTCCTTTCCATCATCTGTTTGCAAAAATGGGGAAGGGAGAGGTAGGGCTAGCTTTTCCAAAAACATTTTGTAATAAGCATGTGTTACTTCATAGTGGAAATAATAAAAATTATTTTATTATTTGAAAAATAAACTTGATAGCTAATTTCTAAGTTTCCATCCAATGCTAACATTTTATGAACCTCCATGTAGTCACATTGAGCTAAACTGCATTTAGTTCATCATCTCCAGCCCATATTTCACTCAAAATAGGGCTTCAGTAACTATCTGCATGCCTACAATTTCCAAATTTACATCTCCCAGCCCTACTCCTCCTCTGAGCACCAGACTCGTATACAACTCCCTGCTCCATTTGGAAATCTCAAAAGCACCTCAACTACTGCTCTCAAATGCAAAACAAGTTTCATGACTTTCTGCCCCAAATCTGATTCTCTCCTAGTGATCTCTATCACAGTGACAAGGACTATCACCTAATAAGCATAACAAACCAGGTAACTGGAGTAAGACTTGACACCTTCCACCTCCTTCACCTTCTGTTTCCAATCTATCAATTTACCACTAAATAACTCAGACCATCCACTAGTCTCCATCTTCACATTCACCACCTAATCCAAGCTATGACTTCTTACCTGCAATAGCGGCACCAGTGGCCCCATATCCATTCTCCACACTACAATTAGTGATGTTTGAAAATGAAAATATGATCATGCTGTTACCCTCTTAAAACCCTCAAATGATTGCCATATTCTTTTAGAATCACAAAATCCTTACCTTTTACTATAAGGCCCTGGATAATCTGGCCCCTGCCTATCTCTCCAGCTTCATAGTGCAGTCCTCCACTCCTCTCTTGGAGCTCCAGCCACTGGTCTAAGTTCCTTCAAAACACATGCTCCCTCCCACCTCATATTACCCCAGAGCTGCAGAACTCTGTTATGAACTGAATGTTCCTGTGTCCCTACCAAAAGTCGTATGTTGAAATCCTAGCCCCAAATGTAAGGGTATTGGAAGGAGGGGCGTTTAGAAGGTGATTAGGTCATGAAGGTGGAGCCCTCATGAATACGATTAGTGTCCTTATAAGAGACATGAGAGTTAGCTCTCTCTCTCTCAACACGCCCCCCTTCTCTGTTCTCTGTCATGTGAGGACACAGCAAGAAGATAGCCATTGGCAAACCTGAAAGCAGGCCCTCACCAGACACAAATCTGCCAGCACCTTGATCTTGGAGATCCCAACCTCCAAAACTGTGAGAATTAAATGTTAATGTTTGTCATTTAAGCCACCAATCTGTGGTATTCGTTACAGCAGCCTAAGATAACTAAGACACACTCCATTTTCTTTCTACTTAACTCCTACTTTCCCTTGGAATCTCAGTTCAAAAACCATTCTCTCAGGGAACTCTTCTCTGACTCACAGGTTAAACCAGATTTTTCTGTTACAACTTCTCATACCTCATACATTTTCTTTATAGCACTTAGTATAGTTTGTAATGAATATAGGGAGCTATTTATTCAGTATCTGTCTTTCCTACCATATAAGACTTTCAGGGCTAAGACATATTATTCATTTTACCCCAACACTTCACTCAGAGCTTAACACATAAGAGGTACCCAATAAATATTTCTTTACTGAGTGAATGAGAGAATTAATGAATGAACAAAAGCAGGGAAAAGTAATGAGGCATTTTTCTCTTTGTTGCTTTTGCTCAAATACCTAGTTTTCCTCTGAACTTTATTGCACTTTGACTGTGAAGGTATAATTTGGGACTGCTGCCCAAATTTCATCAGTTTTAGAGGAGAAAAGATAAGATAACTACTCATCAAATTAAATTGTTAAGAATGATCATTTGTTGGGGCGCCTGGGTGGCTCAGTAGGTTAAGCGTCCGACTTCGGCTCAGGTCATGATCTCATGGTCCATGGGTTCAAGCCCCGTGTCGGGCTCTGTGCTGACCGCTCAGAGCCTGGAGCCTGTTTCGGATTCTGTGTCTCCCTCTCTCTCTGACCCTCCCCTGTTCATGCTCTGTCTCTCTCTGTCTCAAAAATAAATAAATGTTAAAAAAAAAATTAAAAAAAAAAAAAGAAAAGAATGATCATTTGTTGGGGCACCTGGGTGGCTCAGTGAGTTAAGCATTGGACTCTTGGTTTTGGCTCAAGTCATAACCTCCCACAGTTAGGGAGTTAGAACCCCACACGGGACTCTGCACTGACAGTGCAGGGCCTGCTTGGGATTCTCTCTCTCTCTCTGCCCCTCCCCTGCTGGTGCTCTCGCTCTCTCTCTCAAAATAAATAAATAAACATTTTTAAAAAATGACCATTTGTTATTTCCGTAACAGTTACAAGATGTCAAGTAAAATTTAGTTTTGATAATCCTTCTGGGAAAATTATTAATAGGCCAAGAAAAATAGAAGCTAGGAAATATTTGTAACACTCTCTAGGACTGAGATATCAGCCCTGAGCATTATGCAGTGGAAAAGATTTGAATTACCACTAGCTTTACTTCTCCATAACTATTCTAGTCAAATGTCTCACATGCTTCAGTCTTAGACACTTAATGAGGTCCCCAAACCACTCTCTAACCTGAAGACCACTGGAAAGGGAATGAGGAATGTTTCTGGTAGTAGGTATATAGAAAAATACACCAGTCTAATGAAAACCAGAAAAAACACACAAATAGTGGGGGGAGGGGAGAAGAGGGATGACTATTTTCTGATTCAGTCTGTGACCAGCTTACCTCCCTATCCCTATCTCCTCAGAAGTGAATTTTGTAATGCAACCCCCAACTACAAATATACAAAGATATTTAGAACATGCATTAAACCCTTGGGACCTTGGGACCAAGGCACTTACCATATTTAACTTATCCCTTCACTGTGGCCCTTTGGCCAGCTCTGCCTCTAGAGAACAAACCCACACCAAGATTCTCAGCCAGGTCTTTCATCAGTACCAAATTCAATTTATAAAAACCCAAGTGTTACCTCTCTCAGTGAAAATACTCCAGACGATATTTTGGAGGCAAGTCATGTCCAAATTGCATGACATGTTTAACTGAATCTCTAGACTGATTTCCCCTTCCTCTACCCTCTACTGCTTTCCTACATTTCTGAACTAAAAGAGAAAAAAATAGGAACAGGGCAAAGCAGGAATCAATCACTGAGGTCCATATTCCCTCTTCTTCCAATGTGACTTGAATAAAGCCCTCATGTTTAACATAAAGCATTAATTTGTCCTGGACTGGAGAGAAATTTACAAAAGGATGCATCAAAAAAGAAGCTTCAGAGGCACACAGTCAGGCGCCTGAAGACAAGACCAGACACTTGTGCTATTTAAGATCTCCTGTCCCATTGGGTCACCTGAGTGGCTCATTCGGTTAAGCATCTGACTCTTGATTTCGGCTCAAGTCACTATCTTACAGTTCCTGAGTCCAAAGCCCCGCAGCTAACTCTGTGCTGACAGCTTGGGAGTCTGTCTTCCTCTCCCTCTGTCCCTCCCCCCACTTGCTCTCTCTCTCTCAAAAAACAAACAAAAAAAAGCAAAAAAATCTTTAAAAAAATATCTCCTCTCCCATCAACTCCTGAGGCCTCAGGATAAATAGTTCCCATAAGCTCCCAGTGCAAAGAATGAGACTCACAGGGTGCACTTTTGATATAACTAAGGAACAAAGAGGCTCAGTGTCTCTTTTTTTTGTGAAGCCACCCATGGCTGCCCTAACACACAGCTACACGTGCACACACAGACACACACACCCTTTCAGCTACCATAGCACATTTCTTGGTATCTCTGTTTTATCACTGGACATAGTATCACATAATTATTTGTTTACAATAAATCTCCACTGTACTGGGAGATCTGCTAGAGCCTAGGGCCACATTATTCAGCTTTATAGATCTTCATAGCTCCATTGCATAGCACAGTAAGTCCTCAGTGTTTGCTGAATGAATAGGTAAATAAAAGAATGCAAGAATCTGCCAAGATGAGCCAATTAAAACTTTACCTTTTTAATATAATGACTAAGGTTGGTCAGTCAATTTATTCCTTTTATTTTTAATGTTTTTGTGTTTATAGATATAATCATTTTAAATTATGCAATATTAAATATACACAAAAATGTATAAAGACTAGAACACCTTGCTTAAGAAACAAAGCATAACTGATACAGTTGCACCCTCCTGCCTTTTCCTCACCCACCCCCACCCAGAGATAAGCACCAGGTTGGGTCTAGAGTCTGTAATCACTTTAAGATAAAAAGTCAGGTCGGGGCGCCTGGGTGGCGCAGTCGGTTAAGCCTCCGACTTCAGCCAGGTCACGATCTCGCGGTCCGTGAGTTCGAGCCCCGCGTCGGGCTCTGGGCTGATGGCTCGGAGCCTGGAGCCTGTTTCCGATTCTGTGTCTCCCTCTCTCTCTGCCCCTCCCCCGTTCATGCTCTGTCTCTCTCTGTCCCAAAAATAAATAAAAAACATTGAAAAAAAAAAAAAAAAAAGTCAGGTGCTTTCGAATAAAAATAAGCATGGCAGTGTCATTTCTTCAATTCAGCATGAATAGGGGTTTGCCTTACACAAAACTTTAGAGTGTGAACGCATTTATTATTCAAAATTTCACTAACAAAAACAGACAATAATAATTTAGAATGGAAACCAAGAGAAATATTTCCAGCCCATCTATTTGCAAACAAGGATAAACAATTAGGACTACATCAAACTAAAAGGCTTTTATACAGCAAAGGAAAACATCAACAAAACAACAAAACAACCTACTGAATGGAGGTGATATTTGCAAATGCTATATCCAATAAGGGGTTAATATCCAAAACATATAAAGAACTTATACAACTCAACACCAAAAAAAGGAAATAACCCCATTAAAAAATGGGCAGAGGACCTGAATAGACATTTTTCCAAAGAACACATGCCAAGAGACACATGAAAAGATGCTCAACATCACAAGTCATTAGGGAAATTCAAACCAAAACCACAATGAGACATCACTTTACACCTGTTAGAATGGTCACCATCAAAGACAAGAGATTACAAATGCTGGCATGGATGTGAAGAAAAAGGAAACCGTACACTGTTGGTGAGATTGTAAACAGGTACAGCCACTACGAAAAATAGCACGGAGGATCCTCAAAAAATTAAAAATAGAAGTACCATACAATCCAGCAATTCCACTTCTAGGAATACAGCCAAAGGAAATTAAATACTAACTTGATATATGCATTTCTATGTTCATGGCAGCATTATTTACAATAGCCAAACAACCTCTGTGTCAATCAAGAGATGAATGGATAAAGAAACTGGGATATAATTCAGCCATTAAAAAAAAAAGAGGAAATCCTGTCATTTGCAACAACATGGATTGAGGGCATTATGCTAAGTGAAAGTGAGACAGAGAAAGACAAATACTGTAAGATCTCACTTATACGTGGAATCTAAAAAAAGAAATCAAACTCATAGAGAAAGTGATCAGATTTGTGGTTACCAGAGGTGGGTCATGGGGGCATCATAGGAAGTTGGTCAAAAGGTACAAACTTCTAGTTATAAGATAAATAACCACTAGGGTTGTAATGTACCACATGATGACTATAGCTAACACTGCTCCATGATATATAGGAAAAGTTGTTAAGAGCATAGATCCTACAAGTTCACATCATAAGGAAATTTTTCCTTTTTTTGCTTTTTCTTTTTATTGCATCTACATGAGATGATAGATGCAAACTAAACTTACTCTAATAATCATTTCACAGTATATGTAAATCAAACCATTATGCTGCATACCTTAAACTCATACAGTGGATATATATCAATTATATCTCAGGAAAACTTGGGGGAAAATTACTAGGTCATTAAAAATATTATGGCAAATTATTCTCATTTCCTTCCTTAATGAAACATTTGATAATTTCTCCGTTAATGTTTCAAGTTAGATGATAATAGAATTACAAGGATTTAAGCTAGTAGAGTAGAAAGTAGGTGTGTCTACTGATTAGATAAATAATAGATGATAGGTAGATAGATAGATAGATAGATAGATAAAGATTTAAGACCACTCCAAACTGATCCTTTCTGTTCCTATATTCGATCAAATATTTCTTTGGTTTCCTGTGGGCAGACACTGTTGGCTGCTCATTCCACAATTGTGTCCCCCCTTTCCTTGGTAACAAAACAATGATTTTGTTTAGGCAGTAATAGTTCATTTTCCAGGAAGTGAATTTTGATTGGTCTATACCAAGCATGTCAGTCTCAATCCATTTGGCTCAGTGACTGGCCAATGAAAAATAAAAAGAAGTCTACTGTGCACTTATGAGAAAAGATTTTTCTCCATGAAAGATAAAAGATGTGAAAGGCAAATATTCTTCTTGCCCCTTCATTCTTGCTATATTTTTATGTGAAAACTTGATGCTTGGAACTATGGCAGCCATTTTGAAACTGTGAGGTCACAAACATGAAAGTGAAACTAATCCTCTGATGATAACAGAGGAGAAAGAAGAATAGAAATAGAAACTGGATCTTTAATGGCATCATTTATCCATCAAACAAGCCTGAGATCACATTCTTTCAGGCTTTTATTAAGTAAACAATAAATCTCCTTATGGTTTGAGTCACTAACTGAGGACATCTTGATATATTTTTAAACACTAAGGGAATAAAAAAATGACCTAAGAATTTGCAGTTGAAAAAAAAATAAGTTTGGAGAAGCTTCTAAAACTGGTGAAAGAAAATGTGATGTACATATTTATGTATCATGAAAATTATGTATCACTGGGGTAAATCATGTATCTACTACCATAGAGGATAGTAATAACACTCTGTAGTTTTGGTTCAACCTTATTTAGTAAGTTTTTTTCAGGTATTATATTTTAGGATGAACAGTGGAAAAGTCAAATATAAGTAGCAATTAAAATGATGAGGACTATAAATGAAGATAAATCTTAAAGAAATAGATTAATTACTTTTAGGTTGTGTAATAAAAGTCAAAAAGAATCATGATGGCTAATTCAAGCATCTGGAGGTTTTTGATACAGTATGTACAAGAGGACAAAATGTTATGCCCTACTTTGGCACAAAATTCCTCCTCCTGCATTCTCTATCATTATGCCACTTACTCAATTGTCAGTGTCAGAAAATGGAGTCATTTTTTCACTCTTCCCTTCCCCCACCTACCCCATATCCAAGAAATTTCAAAGGTTTCTGGCTATACCTTATTAGGGTCTCTCAAATTCCTCTAATTCTCTCCATATCCAATGTCATATCCAATGTTGGCCACCATCACCTCTCACTTGGACCACTGCAAGAACCTGATAGGTCTTCTTCCCTCTGGTCTCATTGCTGCCTCATATAACTTCCAAAATGAGCTTTGTAAAAAAAAAACAAATTTGACCAGATTTCTCCCCTACTTAAGATACTTCAGTGTTCTCTACCTGCTTTAAGGTAACAGCAGTATTCTTTTTTTAACAGTGTTTTATTAGTTTCAGGTGTACAATATAATGACTCAACAATTCCATACATCACCTGGTGCTGATCACAAGTGTAGTCCTTAATTTCCATCACCTATGAACCTATCCCCCACCATCCTCCCCTCTGGTAACCATCAGTTTGTTTTCTATAATTAAGAGTCTGTTTCTTTGTCTCTCTCTTTTTCCTTTCCCTCTGCTTGTTTGTTTTGTTTCTTTGACATTGGCTGTAGCAACTTTTTCCTAGATATGCCTCCTAAAGCAAAGGAAACAAAGGCAAAAGTCCCCTATTGGGACTACATCAAAATAAAAAGCTTCTGCACAAGGTGCCTGAGTGGCTCAGTCAGTTGAGCATCCAACTCTTGATTTTGACTCAGGTCATGATCCCAGGGTCGTGGCATCAAATCCTGAGTCAGGCTCCCCGTGGAACCTACTTAAGATTCCCACTCTCTCTCCCTCTATCCCTTTCCCCAGCACTCTCACTCACTAATAAATAAATAAATAAATAAATAAATAAATAAATAAATAAGCAAGCTGCACAATGAAGGGAACAATCAACAAAACTAAAAGGCAACCTATGGAATGGGAGAAGATATTTGCAAATGACATATCTGATAAAGGGTTAGTATCCAAAATATATGAAGAATTTATAAAACTCAACAGCCAAAAAACAAATAATCCACTTGCAAAATGGGCAGAAGGCATAAACAGACATTTCTCCAAAGAAGACATCCAGATGGCCAACAGACACATGAAAAGATGTTCATCATCACTTATCAGGGAAATGTGAATCAAAACTACAATCAGGTACCACCTCACACTTTTCAGAAAGGTTAAAATCAACAACACAAGAAACAACAGGTGCTGGCAAGGATGTGGAGAAAAAGGAACACTTGCACACTGTTGGTGGGAATGCAAACTGATGCAGTGTGGAAAACAGTAAGGAGGTTCCTTAAAAAGTTAAAACGGAACTACCCTATGATCCAGCAATCACACTACTGGGTATTTGCCCAAAGAATACAAAAATACTAATTCAAAGGGATACACAAACCCCAATATTTATAACAACATTATTTACAATAGCCAAGATATAGAAGCAGCCCAAGTGTCCATAAAATAATGAATGAATAAAGAAGATATGGTTTATATATAAAATAGAATATTACTCAGCCATAAAAAAAGAATGAAATCCTCCTATTTGCAACAACATGGATGGAGCTAGAGTATAATGCTGAGTGAAATAAGTCAGAGAAAGACAAATACTGTATAATTTAAGAAACATCAATATTTTTAAACCCTTCATAATTTGTCTCATGCCCATTATTTCCACTCTTGTTTCATTACTTTCCCTCCAAGTACCCCATGCTTATACCAAAATACTTGCAAACTTTCTAAACCATGTCAAACTGTTTCAAGTTTCTGTGTCTATCTTCTACCTCCATATCCATGTGGGAAGAAAAAAAACATTCCCTTCAAAAGTCTCAAAATTCTCCTCTATCCCCCAAGTTCCTAAAGGCCTCCTCCTCTGGATAGAAAAGACCAAAGGACACCAGCATACTATGACACATATAAAATGTTCCAATCCCCTGGGTCAGGCAGGGGAACAAAGACAGCATGGGCTGCAGTAGAGAGAGCCATACAGGAGGTTGCAGAAGCAGATTCAAAAGTAAGATAAAATCTATGTAAATGAAACTTTACTCTCATGAAACCAGACAGAAAGAGAATTCAGGTAAAAACAGGATAGGAGGGGTGCCTGGGTGGCGCAGTAGGTTAAGCTTCAGACTTTAGCTCAGGTCATGATTTCAAGGTTCGTGAGTTTGAGCCCCAAATCAGGCTCTGTGCTGACAGCTCAGAGCCTGGGGCCTGCTCCAGATTCTGCGTCTCCCTCTCTGTCTGCCCCTGCCCTACTCGCATTCTGTCTCTCTCTCTCAAAAGTAAATAAACATTAAAAAAAGAAAAATTAACAGGATAGGAATGGGAGAGACCAGGAGATACCAATGTCTGAAATGAAGAGTAGGAACAGAGTCTGGGATTAATTAACTTAGCCAATTTGGGGGATGACTATAGACAATACAGGCATTTGTAGAGAAGGAGGTGACATTCAAGGCAACAACTAATGGACATTTCATTAATTCCTCTCTTGGTAACTACCTCATTATATTGAAATTACATATTAGTGTTTATCTCCCTCTCTGTTCTACATGCTTGTCTAAGGAAGAGACCATGTCTTATTTATCTATAATCTATACTTCCTCAAGTCATACCAGTATAGGAGTAAGAGTAGGCTGAAGTTAACAGTCAGAGCTATTCTTTCTGTCTCTGTCCCTACACACTCTTTGGGGATCCTCAAAATCCCTTCAAATTCCTCCTAATTCAGGAGTCCCCTCAGGTCACTCAGCTAGTCCTATTAGTCACCGTCTCCACCATTTTCCTTCTCTTTTGATCCTGCCCCAGCACATGGAACAGTGCCTTCTGTGACTGCTATTTCCTCCAGTGAAGCTGTTGACAGCACAAGTACTGTTCAGTGAAGCTGCCACATACACTACCTCTAGAATCCACCAGAGAAGCCAATGCCCTTCCTTGTCCTTGGCCTTGCATCAATCCTGCTGGCCCACTGCTCTGCTTAAGCCTTAACATATGCTCTGAGCTTCGTCCAGTGAGCTCCAAAAGTAAAGAGAAGTAAACACATCATTGTCATTTTCATGGCAATATTTCTGTGTGCTCATCACTGAAAATTTGACAAAAGGATTCTAAGTCTTATTTGTGGATCCCTGACCTCTGTATGAGAAGCCAAACCCATGGAGGTTAAAACAGAAGCCAAATAAGTCTCAGACACTCTTGTCTGCTCAGAATTGCCTTTCTCGCCTAAGGCTTCACAGGCCTTGACAATCGGCCTTTAGAATTGCTTCATGCAAATAGACACCTGACTACTCCACCTTCCAATCTGAAATTTCTTCCATGCCCTTTTGTGTCCATAGTGTGTAGCACATGCCTGGCACATAAATGTGTGCCCAACAAATGTTGACTAAATGAATGAATAAGAAAATGTTTTCCAAAATGAAAAATTAAGATGGCTGCGTTTCTCAAAATAAGATATACAAATGGCCAAAAAGCACATAAAAAGACTGTCAACATCATTAGTCATCAGGGAAATGCAAATCAAAACCACACAGAGACACTACTTCACGTTCACTAGGGTGGCTACAATCGAAAAGAGAAACAATAGCAAGTGTGGGCAAGGATATGGGGAAACTGGAACCCTCATCTGCTACTAATGGGAATGTAAAATGGTGCCACATCTTACTGTGGAAAACAGTTTGGCATTCCTCAAACAGTTAAACATAGAACTTCCATATAAGCCAGCAATTCCACTCCTAGATATATACCCAAGGGAACTGAAAACATGCATTCACACAAAAACTTATAGAACACTAACGCTCATAATAGCATTATTCATAATAGCCCAAAAGCAGAAACAATCCAATATCCATCAACTGATGAATAGATAAACGAAATATAGTATGTCCATACAATGAAATATTATTCAGTCATACAAAGAAATGAAGTACTGCTACATGCTATAACATGGATAAGCCTTGAAATCCGTTGCTAAGAAGACACAAAAGGCCATATATTGTATGATTCCATTCATATGAAATGTTCAGAACAGGAAAATCCACAGAGACGGAAAGTAGTGGTTTTCAAAGGCTGGAAGAAGGAGAATGGGGAGTGACTGCTAATGCATACAGAGTTTCTTTGGGGAGTGATTGATTAACTAGTAGTAATGGTTGTACACATTTGTGAACATACCAAAAACCACTGAATTATATACCTTAAAGAGATGAATTTTATAGTATACAAATTATTCCTCAAATTAGTATATTTCAATTTCTAAGTGCCCCTAAAAATAGGATGATTGGGTGGGTATTATATCACTACAGAGTAGCAGTTCAATTTTTTTTCTCATTCCCAAGTTAGTTAACATACAGTGCAGTTTTGGCTTGAGGAGTAGAACCCAGTGTCGTATGACACCCAGTGCTCATCCTGAAAAGTGCACTCCTTAATGCCCATCACCCATTTAAGTCACTCCCCACCTCATACCCTCCCTCCCCATCAATCCTCAGCTTGTTCTCTGTATTTAAGTGTCTCTCATTGGTTCAATTTTTTTACACCTACTTTCTAGGGGCACCTGGGTGGCTTAGTTGGTTGAATGTCTGACTCTTGATTTCAGCTCAGCTCATGAGCTCATGGTCATAGGATTGAGCTCAGCATCGGGCTCCATGGTGGGCGTGGAGACTGCGTAAGATTTTCTCTCTCTCAGGGAGCCTAGGTGGGTCAGTCGGTTAAGCATCTGACTTTGGCTCAGGTCATGATCTTGCGGTTCACAAGTTCTAGTCCCACACCGGGCTCTGTGCTAACAGCTCAGAGTCTGGAGCCTGCTTTGGATTCTGTGCCTCCCTCTCTCTCTGCCCCTCCCCCACTTGTACTCAGTCTCTATCTCTCTCAAAAATAAATAAAATATTTTTTTAAAAAAATTTTTAATATTCTCTCTCTCTCTCCATCTATTGCTCATGTTCTTTATCAAATAAATAAATAAATAAATAAATAAATAAATAAATAAATAGTACTTTCTACCTTTAGAAATATACATGCCCACCTATGGAAATAAATTCCTCATTCAGGTAATTAGATGCCTATATCAGGGATTATTTAAGATAAACTTTTCAGATGCACCCCTACGGTTATTGCAGCATTATTAGCAATAGCCAAGAATTGGAAGCAACCCAAGTGTCCATCGATAAGTGAATAGATAAAGCCGATGTGATATATATATATATATATATATGTATATATACACACAATGAAATATTACTCAGCTATAAAATAAATGAGGTCTTGCCATTTGTGACAACATGGATGGACCTAGAGGGTATTATGCTAAGTGAAATAAGTCAGAGGAAGAAAGACAAATAGCATATGATGTCACTTATATGTAGAATCTAAAAAACAAAACCAATGAAAAAACTAACTAAAAAACAACAGACTCTTAACCGACTGAGCCACCCAGGCGCCCTGAAAACAACAGACTCTTAAATACAGAGAACAAACTGGTGGTTACCAGAGAAGAGGTGTGTAGGGGGATGCACGAAACCACTAAGGAGGATTAAGAGGTACAAACTTCCAGCTATAAAATAAGTCACAGAGGGGCGCCCGGGTGGCTCAGTCAGTTAAGCATCCGACTTCAGCTCAGGTAGTGATCTCACAGTTTATGAGTTCGAGCCCCACATTGGGCTCTGTGCTGTCAGGTCAGAGCCTGGAGCCTGCCTTAGATTCTGTGTCTCCTTCTCTCTCTGCCTCTCCCCACTCACGCTCTGTCTCTGTCTCTCAAAAAATGAATAAACTTTAAAAAAAAATTTAATAAAATAAAATAAGTCACAGAGATGAAAAATACAGCATATGGAATATAGTCAATGATATTGTAATAACAATGCATGGTGACAGAAAGAGACTAGACTTACTCATAGTGAGCACTGAGTAACGTATAGAATTGTCAACTATGTCATACATATGAAACCAATACAACATTGTATGTTAATTATACTTTAATTAAAAAACCTAATAAAATAAAACATAAAATAAGAAAAAAAGATAGGCTTGTCAAGAATGATATAGGAGGAATTCCTGCACTGCACTTGTGATTGGACTATGTTACAAATTCCATATCACGTTAGGTACTCCCTAGTGCCCTATGCAAAGCAGGAACTCAATTATAAATAAATAAATGTCAACAAATGCCTGGTGAATAAGTTAACAAATCCTCACAAAGCATTTATTAAGCATATCTGCACATAATGTTGTACTAATCGGCAAACACTAACCTTCCCATTGAAAGCTTACTATGGATGGAAGCCAATCTGTCCCTGATAGGCAGAGAAGTGAACTTCACATACTCTAGGCTGGGTTTTATCAGCTGTTAGAGAAGTCATTTAGAAGAAAACCAATAATGGCTGGTAAATTGTCCAGCTGAGTGAATATAAACATTGCTGGCCTACATTGTTCACACACCCCACCAAGAGAGGATATGCAGCCCTGGTAGAGGAGAGAACTGGGGTTCTTGTGTTAGTTTTCAAATCCTGGGAGAACAGGAGACATTATCAGAAGAACAGCATTCCCAGACATTAGAATAATGTCAGCAAAGCCCATGGTGGGTACTTCACTCCAACATTTATAGTACCTACCCCAGGGCTAGGCAAAAAGTAGACACTCATTTCACATATACATATTTATATAATATATATATAATTTTTTTCTCTCTCTAAAAAAAAAGTTTTTTGCATTCCCCTATCTCTATATTACAGGTTGAATTATACCCTCCAAAAAAGATATGTTGGAGTCTTAACCCCAGTATGACAAATTATGACCTTATTTAAAGATAGGTCTTTACAGAGGTAATCAAGTTAAAATAAGGTTATGAGAGTGGCCCCTAATCCAATGTGGTGCCCTTATAAAAAAGGGAAATTTGTACATGGACACACACACACACACACACACACACACACAGGGAGAATGCCATGTGGACATGAAGGCAAAGGTCAAGGTGACATAGCATAAGTCAACCAACACCAGTGATCGGCCAGCAAGCCACCAGAAACTAGGAGAACAAATTCTCTGCCACAGCCCAGAGAGAAGCAATCTTGCTGAAACTTTGATCTCGGACTTCTGGTCTCCAGAACCGGGAGATAATCAACTACTGTCGTTTAAACCAGCCAGTCTGTGCTGCTTTGTCACAGCAGCCCCAGCTGATTAATACAACCTACCATCTGCTAGCAACAGCAGCACCCTCCACTTTGCTGTCCTTGTCATTTTCTGTCCTGACTTCCCCATACCAGGGGATAACTTTAAAAGCCACACTGCACATCCAGCCGGTGAGGGAGCACCCAAGCTCATAAGTGTCCAAGACCATTTTCCCTCTGTGAGGAAGGTCTGTGTCCTCTAGGCCCTTGCAGCAAACAAAGGGGACTAAAATATCATGATTTGCTCCACCCCCATTCTTTTTTATTATATATCATTCATCTTTAGCAGAGTGGCAAAAAAAAAAGTGTTCTTAAAATGGCAATTTCATGAAGTTAAACGTGATTTTGGAGAAGCAAGCCCCAAGGGTTCAATAAACAAACAAATATGAACAGATGTTCCAAACTGTGCAAAGAACGTGACAATAGAAAAAGAGGGAATAATGTTGCCAGACTGACATTTCATACCCAAGGCCCTGTCTGAGCTCCCAGTCACCAGTACACCTGCTGCAGGAACCACATTTCGATATGATTTAATATACTCAGTAATGAGTTCAAAAGTGCATCATGCACATAACTTCATTCTAAGGTCTGTAAATTAGAGTGATCTTCTAATGAAGGATAATAAGTCGCATTTCCCAGCCTGCTCTTAGGCAGCCACAAGCAGAGCCAACTCTCTGGCTGAGAGAGAAGGGCCCTCTCTCTCTCCATGCTAGAGCCTTTGAGGAGATCAGCAGTCTAAAAAAATTTTTTTAATGTTTATTTATTTTTGAGACAGAGAGACAGAGAGAGAGAGAGAGAGACAGAGCGTGAGCAGGGAAGGGGCAGAGACAGTCGGAGACACAGAATCTGAAGTAGGCTCCAGGCTTGAGCTGTCAGCACAGAGCCTGATGTGGGACTTGAACTCACAAGCCATGAGACCATGACCTGAGCTGAAGTAGGACGCTTAATCAACTGAGCCACTCAGGCTCCCCAAGGAGGTCAGCAGTCTAAAGAATGGCACCGCTACCCCAGCTGCAGCCATGCTCCTGGCTGCAGAACCAGGCATTGGTGGATCTGCAGAGTTTGGGGAATGGGGATGCTCCAGCCAGTACCAACAAATACCGCCCTCCCTAAGCCCAAAATCAGCCTCACAGTTTGCTAAAGAAAGGGGCAGATGCAGAAGCTAAACAGAGAAAGTAGAACTATATACCCTATGGAGGAAAAAAGTCTTACATGCAGCCCTATAGAGGATATTTCAGAATATCCTGTCATTTAGTTCAATGACAATTTAAGCTTTAGAACAGGATCATTCCTTTGTGTGCTTTAGCAGTGGTCAATCTGTAAATCATCCTTGAGTACCTACTATGTGCCAAACATTGTGCAAAGTGCTAAGTAAGATAGTGAAGGTGAGAGACACAGTTGCTGCCTATGGAGACACAGCAATGGACAAGAGATTGGGCATGGGAGTCAGACCCAGCTAGACTTTAATCCTGACTCTGTTATGTATTAGCTGGGTGATCCTGAGGATCTCTGAGCCATAGCTTCCTCATCCATAACACAGAAATAGTAGTATGTCCTATAGAATGTTTTGTAGCATTTTTAGTACATAGCAATCACTTGAAGACAAGTTATAATTATTATATGGTAATGTATAAATGCTGATGAATACATTCTGTTTGTGAATTAGCCTTTAAATGTCCTTCATGAGCATATATTCTGCCTTTCCAGCGAGAGGCAGAAACCACCTTTTTCTTTTGTATCCTCCACCTGTTTGCAACATAATGATGGCTGCCTCCATCCCCACACCAGTGCCCTAGACCACCTATAAGAAATAGGCCAGAAGGGTGCCTGGGTGGCTCAGTCGGTTAAGCATCTGACTCTTGATCTCGACCTGAGACTCAGGTCATGACCTCAGGGTTCATGAGTTTGAGCTCCGCACCGATGGCACAGAGCCTGCTTGGGATTCTGTGTCTCCCTCTGTCTCTGCCCCTCCCCCATTCAAGCATGTACTTTCTCTCTCTCTCAAAATAATATACTTTAGAAAAAAAATAGGCCAGAAAATTACAGAGTTGAGAATTATGGGTTATGATGCTGCTCAGGAAAAATTAATGGGGTAACAGTAAAGGAAAGAGTTGTAAGCAAATATTACTGTGGTTGGGTGTCTTGCTCTAGTCCCAAAACAGAAAGCTGGAAGGTTTTTTTGTTTTTGTTTTTGTTTCAGAAAGCTGAAAGTTTTGCTCCTTACTCTCTTTAGTCAAAACCAGTCTACACTATAGGCTCTGGCCCTTAGAGCAGTGAAAAGATTAAGTCTATAGAATATATTGATTGTTATTATGTAAATTTACATAGCATGTATATGTTCCCATAGAATACTACAGTTGTGAGTTCCACAGAGATTTACCTGTTCCTGAATCACATGAAATATTTTTCAATTTCCTCATTCTGAGATGAGAAAATAAACTGTTTCTTCTGAGAAATCAACAGCTTTCCTAATGAACCAAATGTTCTCCAGTACAAAATCATTTGCCTTCCAAAAAGAGATTATTTTCTCCCTTCATCAACAAGAGATGGAGTCTGCTGCTTTTAATTCAGATGGTACCTCTAACATAAACCAGTTCAAGAATGTCTTCATACATTTCTTGGCTATTTCAAGAGCTTATCATAAGAATGTATTTTAAAATATAATCGAATAGTTGTATTGAACATGGTTTTCCATGTTTTATCAAAAGTTACATTGATATCTTCTTAGGGAAGAATAGGAATAAATTCAGTTATAAAATTCAATAAATTCTTCTTTTTCTCATAAACAAGGATGATAAAAGGGAGGTTAGAGTTGACAAGGGGAAAAATTATCATTTAATGTTTCCAAGAAAGTCACTGAGCATAGAAGAAACTGTCACACAGTTTCAGCCCTTCAGGAGACTCACAGCTCCTCTTGGATGCTCCTAAAAGAATTAATGAGATAGACAATGGCTTGATGGGGAGTAAACTCTCCATAATCTGGCCACCATTCCTAACTCTTGCTTTATTCTCCAGCCTTCTGCTGCTCTGTCTGCTCGGCTTGACATGCCTATTTATATGTACTCTCATAAGACCCAACCTCTCCAGACTTCAGCCAGCTTGCTCCTCCCATGAACTGCTAATGGACCCACACTGGTTTGTCCCAGCCTCCCTCCACCTGGGCCCTGCCTTCAGGGGCAGCCCTGACAAGGTTTGGTTGTACCCATAGGGGTTGATTCCAACAGCCAACTGCTTGTTTTTAATGATTTAATCTGCTCAAGACTAGCAGCTGGATCGGATGATACCTTGAGACTTCCAGTTTATAAGTAAATATTCTAACAATTTATGAATAAATCTTCCCAGTAGAGCCAGACAGAGAAATGTCCTACCCATTTAAAACCTGAACAGAGAAAATATGACTGGTAGTAAAATAATTTAACCTCCATACCTATTATTAGCAACAGACTAGCAGACTGGTTTAGTCCTTTCAAAACTGCAGGCTTTTCTATGGCGTGGATGGGTGATAAATCAGGGGAGGGGGGCCAATAAGGGGGGTAGTGAGATGAGCATCTCTATTTTAGCCTAAAAGCAGATTATCCCTCACCTCTGAGGTTTGGATAAAAAAGAAAGAAAGCTGAGGAAAGCAATTAAGATGGCTTAATAAGGGTCTGAGAAGGTTTTGCTGCAAGCAATAATACAGCTTGGATAGTGGAAGGCAGGAAGAACGTTTCAATCCTATTTAGAACATCTAAAGCCAGATCTGCATGTGGAACTGAATGAACACTGGTCATTTGTATTTGGATAATTCACCAGTTGCCACTAAGAAATTACCCTAGGGAATGCTTTCTGGGAAGGATATGGGGGAAGGGAGCAAAGGACAGGCTGTGTCCTTTCACCTGATTGTTCAGAGCCTGGACTCATTTGCATAGCCCTCTGAGGATGAAGTCTTTTCTGCCATTTGGTAGATTGCCATCAAATTTCAAATGACATGATGCACGGTAGATTTATGCACCATGAAGCGGATACTGCAGGGGTTTGGTGTATTTGTGTTTCATTTCCAGTTAAACAATACACAGGGGGCTGTCACACTAACAAGGTTTATAATGATTGACTTGTTCAGCCGTATCGAGACCTTTACTTCAATAGAGCAGAAGCCTCAATAAACAGGAAATTTATATTTGAACAGATGTCTGTCTAGAAGGGTGGTACCATGTTTCTGCCTGACTTGGTTCAGAGAGAATCAAACACATTTACCTCCCACCCCACAAGCACAGCATACAGCTAAATTCTGGACAATTTGCAGAATCTCTGGGTCACTAGCATCTTACTCTTCTAAAATGGAATCCCTTAAAATGTGTGTTTAAGTCTTCTGAAAGAATTACCACATATAATTTAATATTTGGCTGTGCTCATTTTAAACATGAATTCATGATTTTGAAAAATGCATACATCATACGAGAACAGAAAGAAAGCATTTTTATCCCTGTTTTGCAGCACTTTAATTCCCCAAGCATCAATATTTTCAACTCTAAGTTAGGAATAGTAAAACCCACAGTAAGAGGTTGTTATAAGAATTAAATAAGAAAGATTCTATGAAAATCTAGCACATAGTTGGTGTCCAATAAATGTTTATTTAAAAAAACACACAGATGATATAAGTGTCCCTCTAGGTATACTTGGTTTCACCTTTGGCAGATGAATTCATATTATTTGTGACAGAATTAAGAACAGTCAGAACATTTAGGAACAGAGCAATGCAGTATATAGAGAGGAAAAAAATGCTTCCCTAGAACTTGATGTATCCAGTGAGCCAGACAAATATAATAAATGTGGCCACTGCCAGGGACTGGGTCCCTGATGAGCTAGATGAAACTTGCTAAGTATTAAGATATAAAAGAGTCAAGGGAAAGGTGAAGAAAGTGATTTCTTCCTTTGGATTCAAAAATACCTAGGTATTTGATGGATGAATGAATGAATGAACGAACAAACAAAAGAATCAACACATCCTGACATAATCAATCATCCCCAATTGATCCAGGGTTTTTTTATGAACCATTTACTGATTCAGCATATATTACTGGACCCAAATCACATGCCCGACACCGTGCTAGGCACTAAGGATACAGAGGTGGGAAGACAGACATCTTCCTGGAGTTCATAGTCTAGTGTGGAGACAGATAAATATTTGCATAAATAAAGATAAGAACTGTGATAAGTGCTATGATGGAAAAGTACAGAATACTATGAAAGAGTTTTTATATCTTAGGAACCTAACGTCTGGGACCTGAGGTATGTGTAGGAATCAGACAGATAAGAAGTGGGGAGAGTTCCAGGCAGGGGGAAACAGTATGTGGGAAGTCCCTAAAGCAGGAAAGAGCTTTAGGCATTCTGAGAAATGGGAAGAAGGCATTAGTGGCTAGAATATCATAAGCAAAGGGAAGACTGGCAAGAGTTGTCAGGAACCAAACCCAGCAGTCTTACTGGCCTTGTTGTTTGTAGTTTATCCTAAATGTAATGGAAGGCAATGACTTGATGAAATTTTTGCTTTTAAAAAATTATTCTGACTACAGTATACTGAATGAATAAGAAATATAAAATGGATATGCGGATATTATTAAAAAGCTATTGCAGTCACCCTAACAAGAGATGATGTTGGCTTACACTAGAATGTGGAAATGAACTTAATATGCATTTTTGAAGTAGAATTATCAAACTTGAAATTCAATTAGCACTGGCCAAGGCAACAGGACAGATAGTGGTACTACCCACTAAATGGAATATACCAGAAGAGCAGATTGGGGAGAGAGAGCAATGGGAAAACATCAAAAACTTAATTCTGTACAATCAAGTTTGAAATGTCTACAGCCACTGAAGCGGATGTGTCTAGAACACAGTTGTACCTAGATTCTAGAGCTCAAAAGAGAAGTCAGAGCAGAAGATACAAATTGTGAAGTCACATGCATATACAAACAATAAACAAAATCACAAGAGTGGCTGCGGCTGCTGACAGAAAGTAAAGAGGATGAAGAGAAGAGGGTTTAGTTATTTTAAATTATTTTAAATTTACATCCAAATTAGTTAGCATATAGTGAAACAACGATTTCAGGAGTAGATTTCTTAATGTCCCTTACCCATTTAGCCCTTCCCCCCTCCCACAACCCCTGACAGTTTTTATCTTGAATGGACATTGGATCACCCCAAATATTTTTCTTAATCTATAGAGACAGCCATTTAATTTTCCTTATTTTGTTCATATGTGATTGTTTGATGGTTTAGTATTTCAAAGTAGGGTCAAAAAGACTGGGAAGGAGAAGCCATGGGATGGGAGGAAACCAAGGGTACTTGGGGCCAGGGGGTAAAAGAAGAAAGCATTTCAATAAAGGAACGTTGACTATTGCTGCAAATAAAGTAAAATGGGAACTAAAATGAGTCCATTGTATTCAACACATGCAGGTAATCTTTGGAAGTCCTGATATAATGGAGTTGTGAGGACAGAAGCCAGGCTGGAGTGGGTTAGAAGTCAGAGGTAAGGAAGTTCAGGGGCATGGGCAAACAAGGCTTGTGGTGATTGAAGTACAGTGATGAGAGAGAGACTGGGATCCAAGAAGGGTGGTAGTGGCAGTTGTTTGTCATCTTTATTGTTGTTGTCATTGTGGCTGTTCCTGGTGGGAAATACTGTAACATGTATTAATACTGATCAAATAGATCCAAATAGATGGGAAAGACTAGAGGGAGTGGAATTCAAACCACACAAGGAGGAAGTAGACTTGGACAAGAGGAGTGGTGTGTCCTCCATTGGAAGGCATGAAAAGAGGGCACAGATGCAACTATACAGCATAGAGCATGTGAAGGGAACATGGGGAGTTTCCATCTGAGAGTATCCCCTTTAAATATGAGACAAGGTCACCTTCTGAGACTGAGGGAGGTTGGAAAGTTTGAAGGAACATGGAGAAGAGATGAAATAGTCCTTGAGGAAAGAAGGATGGAGCTTACTAGACAAAATAGTGCTAGTTTTGCCATGGACCGGGGAGAAACCAGTTAAGTTTGGTTATGGTGCTACACAGTGTTACCATCTGCCAGGTTGTGTGATATTCTCCAGTGATGCCACGCCATGACGGGTGGCCCATGAGAAATTGGATGGCTGGGTTCATCTAGAGCTGGAGTGTAATCAGGTGGGGTGGGGGGGCAGAAAGAGAAAAAAACATGAGGGTTTTGCAACAAAGGAATGGTTGTAATGAACAATGAAGGACAAGAGGGGCTAATGGGAAGACAGTGAAAGGGCCAGTGGACTGGAGATGCAGGGGGCCCGTCAGCAAGCAAGCAGGAAAGATACAAACAGCAGGTTTCAGGAATCGGGATGTGCAATTTAGATATTCTGCAGAGGTGGAAGCCTCTGGTGATGACAGCCATCACCATGTAGCCATGGAAGAGGGTTGCCTAACAAAGGACTGAAGGAGAAAGTCATTGTAGATGAAGTGTTCAAAACCTGAAATTTGAGATGTTGAAGAAATTTAACCATGGATATTTAAGTTACCAAGGAAGACAGAGGTTGAAGTGGACAGAAAGATTAAGCCATGGTTCTAAAGTCTTTAGTGAGAGGGTAAATACTGAAGAGATTTACTCGCTAAAGAGTAACCAAGTTACAATGAAGAAAAGGAGAATGTGGTACCGCTGAATGGTTTGAGCCTCAAAAGACTACGAATTTTTATAAAAGGAGAGGGTAGTTATGGTCTAAAAGTATCAAGAGGGTGGAAGGAAGACACCTACCCTCAAGCCCAACCCCACAATAAATCAAGTAGGAGAAAATCACCTTTACTGGAGAAAATCTCAAGGAATATATCACAACAATAACTACAAATGTTTTGAGTGCCAACCTTATACAAAGAACATTTTACACATAACTGGTTTACAAAAACCATAATGGTTTACAAAAACCATTAGGTATTATTCCCATTTCACAGATAAGGAAACTAAGTTTAGACAGAGTTAAATAACTTGCATTAGTCATATATATTACAAATGACAGAGCTGAAGCCATAACGTGAAGAAAAACTGCAGTTATTGAAATGTTTTTGAGGGCTTATTATACTGACAAGATGCAGTGCTTCTTTTATATAACTAGAAGGATCTTGAAAAGCCATTATTCTATTGACAAACGTTGAAGTAGTAGAAGTCCTGTGGACTGCCACATTCAGGAAAAGGTGATTATTTCATCCTGTGTCCTTGAGGAAGGAACCATTCTTGGTCCCTCCGATTCCCTCTCTTCTCCTTTCTCTCTATTTCCTCCTACAATACAAACTCATGAAATCCATGTCCCATTTATCTTTGTCTCCCCTGAGTCTCACACAGTGCCTGACACACAGTAGTTGCTCAACAAGTATTTGGCGAAGTGGAACAAGGAAAATATCCAGACTAAACCAATCCACAGACCTTCTCTTATTACTAAGACAAGGAGAGGGGAGAAAAGAATGCAATGGTTTCTCTTACTGCCTCTCCAGCCACTCAAGAAGTCAGAAATGTGGCCACTTTATTTTACTTAATGGTAAAGTGACTAACTGTGCATTCTGAACCTTTAGTTCTTGGTCTGGAGTCAGGCCAAAAAGTCCACGGGTACATGGATCCAGGCCTGACATTGGAAAGGGTGTGGACACAGGTTAGGGCCAAAGCACTCTAATTTAATCCACCATCATCATCCCACTGTGTACCTACAAAACATGCCAACCACTCCATGAATGGTCCCAACAACCCATCTCCACCCTTCTAAGAGACTGCAGTACACAGAATCGAAATAGTTTTTGTTTTTTTTTTTTTCTTTAATGTCATTAAAATGCTTCTTTTCTCTAGGGCCCCTGGGTGGCTCAGTCAGTTAAGTGACTTCAGCTCAGGTTGAGATCTTGCAGCCTGTGAGTTCAAGCCCCGCATCTGGCTCTGTCCTGACAGCCAAAAAAAAGCTTCTTTTCTCTTTTTAATATTTCAGTATTTCAAGAGGAAGGAGGAAGCTGCTGGTTGCAGTGTTCCAGAAGTTGTCAGTATTCCCCTGCATCTGATTATTTCCTTAGAGGAAAACTGTTGTGTTGATGAGGCTCCAGGTGTGTCCTTTCGAGGACAGAGGTAGGATGGTGCTCTGGGCCAAAGCTATAGACTAAAAAAGATCAAAGGGAATCCCCCAAAGGGATCCACTTTGGATCATCCTATATCTTTATCAGTCTGCTCAGACTCTCCTAAGAGGGATACAAAAACACTGAGATCCATTTACCAACTTCTAACTAAGTTTTATTGGCTCAGTAATGTCAGCAGGTAGTAATGCCAAAGCTTACTACATGCCAGACGATTTACTGAGTCCTTAAATGCTTATATTGTGTAATTCTTACTAAAGTTACCAGATATATATTATAACTATCCCCATTTTATACATAAGGAAACTGAGGCCCAGAGGTATTGCTCACAAGCAGAGGTGGGATTCAAACCTACACCTCTCAGGCTCCACTGCCCTACTGTGTGATCATCATATAGCAGTGCTTCCCAGAAGACAAAACCTACAGGTTCTACTGCAATTTGGTAGTAGTAGCCCTGTTAGCCAAGATTCAAAACTGAGTCTTTCCCTGCCCACCCATCGGTCCTTATCTCCTTTTCTGCAACCCAAACAATAGAGGTGGCAGAAAAGATATTAAGTCTGCCAAACACGAATAGAAATGTCAGAAATGAGGGGTGCCTAGGTGGCTCAGTTGGTTCAGCCCAGGTCATGATCCCACAGTTCATGGGTTCGAGACCCACGTCAGACTCTGTGTTGACAACTTGGAGCCTTGAGCCTGCTATGGATTCTGTCTCCCTCTCTCTGCCCCTCCCCCACTCGTGCTGGCGCTCTCTCTCTCTCTCTCTCTCTCTCTCAAAAATAAATAAACATTAAAAAAAACTATTAAAAAAAAAAAGAAATGTCAGAAATGAGGTTGTGAGCCTTAACAGAAACACAAGAGTTAAAGTCCTCTGGGTTGCTTTATTTTCAGAATATGCCAGAACAGACTGCTCCAGATTCTGTGAACCTGATGTCAAACACTGTGGGAGGTTAAGGTTCACAGTGCTGGAATTATCACCTGGGGGCTCTAGCCCACAAAGAGAAGGCATTCCTTCTTCCCACCACCTTCCCAGTAAGTGGCAAGAAAGCAAAAGACGTGGTGAGTCTGTTTTCTGTCACTAATCATGACTGCAGACTCCCATGGACGCTATGAGAATAGGATCTCAGGCAGTAAAAAGAGGTGGGTGTCGTAACTTCAACAACATGAGGAAGAGGAAAACGGATCTGCAGGAGCCTGGGGAACAGAATGTAAGAGAACGTGAAATGTTCTTGGTTTCAGTCACATATACAAATTATGAACCAGTTGGGACTCATCAGAAATTTTTTGTGGGCCAACTTTGCAGTGAAATGCTTTGCTCAGTCTGGAGAAGTGTGAAGAACTGGCAGCTGACTTAGGATGGCTTGTTTTGAGTTAAGTCTGGGTTCACCCCACAGTTTACATCTCCAGAGCCCTCCAACACCCAGCTGAGACGGCAACTGCAACCACAGGACTCCCATGGAGAAATTTGTCACTGGAGACATCACACGCAATTCAGCCTAAAGAGTGTGCTCTAAGTGGCTACTGGATGACTCACAAAATCACCTGAACCAGTGTGCATCTGAACCAGATGCTACAGTGTGCAGCTCCCCTTCCCAAACAAACAGTGAGGGCACTCAGTCCTGGGTGCTAGGAACTCACTTCCAACTTTCTCAAGACCATCCCATTACCTTTCATAGGTAACCCAGCAAAGGTAGTACGATGAGTAAACTGGGGCACAGAAGAATAGCTGACCTGCCCACATCCAGGTTGTAAGTTAACAGAGCCAGGATCCAAGCCACTCACAATACAGACAAGGGTCTACTCTGTACCAGGACTGTGTTTATCCAAGATGACTAAGACACTTCCCCTCCTCAAGGAATTGACAGTCTATTCAGGTGTGCTTCATCTCATGGGTTTCAAATCCAGGTTTTTCAGCCACTTTTAAAATACTATAACTACCCTAAAGCATTTATTGTCTATATCATTTGTTTGAGACTTAGCACAGATTATCTCGAATGATAGTTCTCTTCCTAAGTGTGTGGGACATATTTATAACTGGATTTTAAGCTATTTGAAGGTGAAGGCTGTGCGACATAAACCTTTGTGTCCCTGTACCTAGCACTGTATCTTGCACTTGATGGTGTGACTCAGTAGGTCCTTTCTGATACTGTTGGTGGTAATGCTCATGGGGGAGACTGATGGCAGTTGGAAGAATTTGGGTTTCAGAGAATTTGTTCCCTCTATACCAACCAAAGGTGTGTTTACAGGAACATATTATATGATTAAAATTCATTTAAACATGAACTACAAACTAGAATGATTAATTCAAAATATAGGCTTTTGAGCCAGACTATCTACATTTGAAATCATTCCCACAACCGGCTTTTTAGCTGTGTGCTTAGCAAGTTACTTAATTTCTCTGTGCCTCAGTATCCTTATCTGTAAAATGGTAACAGTAACAGTAAGGACCCTGAGAAAATTACTCAAGTTAATACATGTAAAACACTTAGAACAGTATCTGTCACATAGTAAGTGCTCAACAAAACTTAACTCTTATTGTTATATTCAAATAATTTTACTTCAGTGCAATTAATATATAGTCATATTGGGGCACATGGGTGGCTCAGTCAGTTGAGCAACTGACTCTTGATTTTGGCTAAGGTCATGATATCATGGTTCATGAGTTGTAAGCTCATGCTATAAACATGGGACCTGCTTGAGATTCTCTCCCTGCACCTGCCCCACACTTGCATGTACCTGCTCTCTCTCCCTCTCAAAATAAATAAATAAAAACTTTAAAAATATATATATATATTTTTAAAATATATATATATATAATAAAAATATATATATAGGGGTCTGAGCCTTGGTGGCTCAGACAGTTAAGCAGAGGACTTCGGCTCAGGTCACGATCTCATGGTTTGTGAGTTCAAGCCCCATGTTGGGCTTTGTGCTGACAGCTCAGAGCCTGGAGCCTGCTTCAGATTCTGTGTATCCCTCTCTCTCTGTCCCTTCCCCACTCTCACTCTGTCTCTCTCTGTCTCAAAAATAAACAAACATTAAAAATATATGTATATGTATGTATATATGTGTGTGTGTGTGTGTACATATATATATATATATAGTCATAAAATTGGCAGAGGCAAATCATAGACAACAAACCCTGTTCATGCATTTAAAGAGTAACTTCTAAGTGACATCCTAGGTTCAGTATGCATTTAGTTCAATGCTTCTTCAGCTATGATTAATAACTTATTCAACAAATATTTATTAAATATCCATTATATGCTAGAAGACAGAGACATAGACTATGGCTTCCCTCAAAGAGCTTGCAGTCCAGGGGTGAATTTAGCACAGGAAATGCAGGGACAAGAAACAGCACAAGGTACTATGGAACACAAACAAGGGACATATAACCCATCTTGAGGTTGTTAAAGGGGGTCTCTGTACCAAATTTTGAAGAACAAGTAGAAGTGAGCCAGATAAGGAAGGGAGGGAGGAATTGATGAAAATAATAATTACATTTATAATTATAATACCATGTGTTTCCATAAGTCTATAATTTACAAAATGTATCAATTATCTTATTTAATGAAAACTGATTGGTTCCTAGTCCAAAATGTGGACATATGAGCTGCACCAGACCAATCAAGGCCCTTCTCTGAGTATTTTTTGAATTTGAGCTGTGAAGAAGTGTGTCTTTATCTCTTGGTCACAAGTTACAGAGGTGGGAGGACAAAGCAGCCTACAGCCATGTCCCCTGCTGAGCAGAGAAGCAGCTGGTAAGAGAGACTGAGGCTTGCAGGCAAAGAGGCAGAAATGAGAGAGATGATGTTTGATGTGCGGGATCCAGTAGCCAGCTCCACCCTGCCCTTTCTGCTTGGGATCACATGCACTGCTGACCACAATGAATACCTATAATATCACTGCTGATGAGCATGTATTGGGTGTTTAATATGTACCAAAGCTGTGCCAACCTCTGCACAATTCCAGTAGGACCAAACTCTTTTGTAAAATGTGTTGCCAGGCCAGGAATAGAATGAGCTAGCATATAGGTGCCTATTTCTCATTGACTTATCCAACAGCTAAGAACGGTCTCACTTGAGCAGAATCACTGGATATTCAGTGTAGACAATGAAATCTAGTTGCTGGTTGCTCTTTTTTAAATCTCCTTTTGTTTACTTGCTCTATAATAGTCCAAAGATGCCTTGTACTCTGGAAAAGACAATTGTTTAAATGTAGACAGTTTTTGGCCCCTTGCAGGCTGGAATTTGGAAGGCAAAGGAGAGACCAGCTCTATGAGTATGCTTTTCACAGAGCCTGCTTCCTGACCTGCCATCAACTTGCTACTGACACCTCTAATGCTATGAGCCCCACACCGTCCCTATGCCCAATTCATCTTGAGACAAATACCTGTCCTCTCTCAGCAATGGCTACTTGGGTGTTAATCTTCACACTGTCCATCTGCACCTCTCAGACAAGGTGCACGCTCTAGCAAGTGATCAGAAGGGTCTTTAAAATATTCCTGCAGTCCCCAACACTTCTCTCTTGTCAGATGCAAATTCTTCCTCCATCCACAAAGGCAGTTTACTCTATGCCACAGCTCCAAACTGCCTGCATGTTCATCTCCAAAAATACAAATCCTCCTTCTTCAATGTTCTGCTTATTGCTATTGCCAAAGACACCTAAAAATAAGTCGATTTCCATACCACACAAAGCATTAGAACAATAACAACAATAGAACCTCACAGCAGTTCAGCCCCTTACGGTATTCCAAATACATGTGATTTACCCCACCAATATTTTTAACAATATGGGGATTGTGTAATGCAATTTGGACAGATATTGTTACCCCACTTTACAGATCACAGAGAGCATATCTATTTCCTCAAGTTACCAGACTGTAAGTGACGGAGCCAGGCAAGGACCCCACGCATCTTGCATATTACACTCTGAGAAGAGGGCAACCATTATAAGGATACAAATCCCAAACTAGTAATAAAAATCACTTAAGTTTAAAACCTTAATTACCTTGTCCTTCATTTTCTTTTGGGAATATATGATGCTTGGCTTTAACAGATATATATTATGTTTGGAGAGAAATACTTTATTGGTTTTTTTTAATGTTTATTTTTGAGAGAGAGAGACAGAGACAGAGTGCACGTGGGGAAGGAGCAGAGAGAGGGAGACACAGAATCCGAAGCTCCAGGCTCTGAGCTGTCAGCACAAAGCCCAACGCAGGGCCTGAACCCACAAACTGTGAGATCATGACCCAAGCTGAAGTCAGACGCTCAACCAACTGAGCCACCCAGGTGCCCCTATATCTCCTTTGAATAAAGAGTCTAAATGTTTCCAAAAATAACACAATTCATTTTCATTAAGGGCTCTGTGTGGGGTGAGGGACAGTGGCTCTTATGCAAACCATTTCTCATCTCATACCTTGAAATGACAATGAAAGAGCAGTGCAAAACTGAGAGAAGATGTCCCTTTAAAAAAAAAAAAGGACTTCAGACATGGCTTTTGGAGCAATATGTCTGAATGTCTCCCACACTTTACATCAGTACAGTTTACTGGTAGATAAGTCAGAAAATTCCAGAGAAAAATGTTTTCTTCCCAGTTCCTTCCCCAAGAGAGATTTTAAATGTTGATTACTTTCTTTTTAGAGAATCTGTGTTCATTCAAAAGGGGAGTTTTCTCATCGTCTTCAAAACAATCACCACACAGCCCAAGAGTCAAGCAACACAGTCATCAAATGGAACCATTTTGGTGGTGCCCTAGTGTCCTGAGAAGACTCGATGCAAAGACAAAATGACAGGAACTTGAGCTGCAGCAAATAACTGGGGACTGTGCCACACAGCCCATGGCAAAGAAACAGCCAAACACTTTTTGTAACTGCAAAGTTAAAACAATAACAAAATTTTGCGCATGACACTCCATACTCTAGCCTCCAGGGGTCACTGTTAAATGTCACAGCTAGTTCTCCAACCAGCAAGTCTCCAAGGACCTAAGTCAAAAAAATTTTCTCCAGCCAGAACTTTATTTAAAAAAAAAAAAAAAAAGTTTATTTTTGAGAGAGAGAGAGAGAGAGAGACAGAGCATGAGTAAGGGAGGGGCAGAGAGGGGGAGACACAGAATCCAAAGCAGGCTCCAGACCCTAAGCTGTCAGCACAGAGCCCAACGTGGGGGCTAGAGCTCATGAACCGCAAGATCATGACCTGAGCCAAAGTCAGACGCTTAAATGACTGAGCCACCCAGGCGCCCCCAGAAGTTTCATAACCCTTGCCAAATACAGACAACTCCTTTTGACAGAATATTTTAGGAACTTGACATTCTTTGACATATCTCTTATTTTTCTTTGAAACAATCTTCATTGTCATGGTTTTTTACAAATTTTTTTTTCAAGGAACAAAAAGTGATTTTTTTTTAACACTTCACAGCTAAGCAAAGTCCACATAACTTGCATAACTCATGAAGCACCCATGAATAATACGTATTGCTTCTTCTTCTAAAGTTATCCATTTTTCATTTCTATAGAGTTTAAAAATATATAGAAACAAGGAAGGCTAAATTCAGATGTGGGCAGGAAAAAGGCCCAGAAAACAACTTGAATAGGAGGATTATATATTATATATGTATGTGTGTACATATGTATGTATACACACACATACATATATATATATATATATATATAGAGAGAGAGAGAGAGAGAGAGAGTGGTCATGCAGATAAGAACAGAATTATGTATTATATGTTCAGTATACTTACATATGTAATGTAACAGGCAGGCTGTTAAAATCCCACAAAAAGGATATTAATGTATTTTTTTTTAATTATCTTAGCAAGTATACAAAAGTAGCAAAATCATTTATCCTAGTTTCACCAACAACACTAAAGCAACCAAAAACTGAGAAGTTGTTTTAAACATAAGGTTATTTAAATTTGTTTTTAGCCCATAACAGCTTTTTCCAAACTGAGTTCCCCAGTCAAATAGTTCAAAAATGCTACAAAACATTTCCTTCTTTTGGAGAAGTAAAATGCACAGAAAGAGAGCTATTTAACCCAGCTTTCTAACATAGCATTTTGTAAACTTACTTAACCACTGAACATGTTATTCATGGAATATCTTTTAATTTCTCATGCAATCTATCATAACAAACAATAAAAATATTAAAATATAAACACAGTTTGGAAAACGCTGGCCTAGGGTTTTAATGAGTGCCAAGAAGATTTAAGAATTTTTAAATGCTATATATATTTATTTTATTTTGTTCTTGATTTTTGAAATTGCCTTTTGGGAGACTATCTTATTATCCAGAGAATTTTTTTCAATACATATTATAATCCAAGTTTGTCAATTTCATTTCCCATTATCATTTTCTGATTCTCTAAAAATTTATAGTCATACACCAAGCTTTATCATTTCACACAATACTAATATTTTGTATTTCTTCAAACAAAAGCTCAAAGTATACTGCAAGCATTTTGTGACTCATTTTCATAACACTACTGTGATACACGTAGAGATTAATTGTTCCATTTCACAGATGTAGAAAAGGCATCTTAGAGAATGAGTAATAGTGTGGAAATAAAACTCACTTATTGAGCCTTCAGAATGTAATCTTTCATCCAGATGGCAATGTTCCTCTACAAATTAAAAGTTTAGTTCTCTCTGTGTGTGCCCAGCTCCTTGGGAAAAAAAATAAAATAAAGAACAAGTGGAAAGTACTATTGATGGTATCTTCTCCACAATAGAAACATTTGATCAGGATCTTTTCCACAAGGATTCTGAATAACAAGGTAAGGGAGCAACCCCCTCCAGGCAGTAGAAGAAGGCACTTGGTGATATCATTCTAATGCAGAGCCAAAGAGCTTAGTATCAGTCATCAATTTACAACCATCTATTTCCTTTTCAAGAGCTAACAGGGGCTGTGCAGACTCATTTGCCCTAGGCCACAAAATAAAACACAGAACAGTCAAATCAGTTGAAATAATTTTAAATCTCTTAAAATAATGGAATCTTCTGCGTTTGTTGAATAGGCTTGAAAAGTCACTGGTTATTAAATCAGTTATTGTTGTTATGCTCACTTTCAAATGGTTTGGCAGCTATCATTTAAGGAAAAGCTTCCTAAACAAAATTCCCAGTTCCTTCCATCCTCAGAGTACGTGCGCACACACACACACACACACACACACACACATCTTCTGGTCCCCAAGAGGACATCTCTGTTCCTTTCAAAATCAAAAATCAGAAAAAGAAACTATTGGATTTTTTCTTCTGCAACATTTTCATTCTTAACATTTAACCTTGCTTCCTGGTGCATTTTGCCTGGCAGAAATATTTATTTGGACAAAGCCTCATTTGTGTCTCCATTCCTACTGGGACAACCCAGCCTGCTTTCCCTGAAGCTCTCATTTACACACCTAAGCATTTAGTTCTCATCAAAGCTTAGGCTAATTCTTAGCCAATTCTTTCACTATTCAAAGGGAAGTTAGGAGCCAGCTAAGCTTTGATGCTGGAATAATGCTCAGTTCCTTTATCACTGCTGCTCTTCTGCCTTTTGAGGCCTCCTGGGAACTAATGTCTAGGCCCAGAATCTCAGGCCAAGGCTGGGCTCAGCTTCTGGCTGCTCCACCCCCCCAGATGCCACCCACTGCCTTCATGGTTTCCATGATTTCCATCCCCTGTCACCCACTGCTCCTGCCCCTGGCCTCTGCCAGACCGTGCAGATCGTTTTCCATCACTGGCCACCAGGCAAGCTCCTGGAAGACCTGGCCAGCCTGAATGCCATCTGTCCTCCAGTACCTTCCTCAGCCACCTGGACAGTCTGTCAACATACTAAGTCCCAAGCACTTGAGTGTAAGCATCCAGAATGTTCAACTGTTCCAAAGACACTGACAATCTGGAAGAACCAGAGTCTGAAAGTTTCACTAGCCAGACAGTAGATACCCACCTGCCAAGTACAGAAAAGATGCTCAATACATACATATTGAACAAACAGCTGAGTGCTGGCCACTGCACACAGATATCTCTGACCCCAGCATCTGCCCCTCCCTGTAAAACTGACCACCAGCCATAAGTGAAGAGAACCTGAATTGTCAGATTAAGGTATGGTGGCTCACAGCAGAGACTTTGGATTCAGACTGCCATGACTCCATCCCATGCCCACCACTTACTGACTATATAATCTTTGGAAGGCTATTTGGCCTTCCTCACCTCAATGTTCACATCGATAAGATGGGGGAGAGAATCGCTTTCCACATGAGGTTTCTGTAAAGACTAAATGAGCCACATAAGGGACAATGTGAATCCCTAGGCTAGAACTGGCACTAGAGAAATGTTAACTATTATTAGCATTAAGTAACATCACTTACACCCAAAAGGGGGAATGAGAAATAAAACAAACAAAACAACTTGGTGCCTGAGCATGTCAAAATAAACTGTACGTAACTGTTGCATTTTTTCCTTTCACTTTCAGTCCTTACTTCGGTCATGTTTGCTTGGGGTGGCAGCCCATGACACCGGAACGACCAGCAAGCCAACACTGCAGCAATTCTCAGTCCTCACGTGCACCTGCTAATGTCACAACAACAAGCCACTCCAGTTCTCCTCAATGTGCTGCTGAAGGATGAGAGGTGTGTTTCTGCTTCAGGAACTATTAAAAAACCCAAGATTACTTTTGTCCTTGAATACTCTTGAAGAACACTTGCCCCAAGCTGGTCAAGCTTTCAAGCCTTTATTCACTAGCTGGTTGGACTTTGTGCCATGCTAGGTATTAGGCTGCTGGACCCAGCTTCGAAGGTCAGAGTCCTTAGCGTTCCAGAGCAAGCTGGCTTTATAGTCTTGACCCTTTTCAGAGAGAGAGTGCCACTTCTTCAGGATGCTCTAACACCAATTTCACCTTGGCTATTCCTTACAATTTGAAAAATCCTCTAGAGTGAGGCAGAAATGTATAACACTGTGCAGAGTATTTCTAAAGAACAGAAAAACTTATTCAGCCAGAGGACTGCTTTACAAAAATGTGGGCTCTCACCCATTAGTAAGTGATGTTTAGTTGATCTCAAGAGGTTTGGTTTTAGTAAAATAGAAAAAAGTAATGGAATAGAAGGAAATGGAATGAAATAGAACACAACAGAATAGATAATATCAAAATGTGTCCCATGTAAAAAAAGTATTGTGTCATGTTTTAATTATGTATATATGTAATTAAATGTAAATTTAATCACAATGTAAAAGTATAATTCTCATTATGGATCAAGATGAAATATTTTTTAAAATCACATGTCTAATGGGCTGCCTAAATCAGTATAGACATACCTCATTTTGTTGTGCTTCACAGACATTGTGTTTTTACAAATTGAAGGTTTGTGGCAACCCTCACCGAACTATTGATGCCATTTTTCCAACAGCATTCACTCACTTTGTGTCTCTGTGTCACATTTTGATAATTTTCATAATGTTTAGAATTTTGCATTTTTATTATATTTGTTATGGTGATCTGTGATGCTACTATTGCAGTTGCTTGGGATACCACAAACCAGGCGCATACAAGACAGCAAACTTAATCGATAAATGTTGTGTGTGATCTGTCTGTTCCACCATCGGCCCTTCCCGCATCTCTTTCCCTCTTCCCAGGCTTCCCTATTCCCTGAGACACAGCAATATTGAAATTTGGCCAATTAATAATCCTACAATGGCCCCTAAGTGCTCAAGTGAAAGAGTCGTATGTGTCTCACTTTAAAGCAAAAGCTAGAAATGACTAAGTTTAGTAAGAAAGACATATTGAGAACCAGATAGTCCAAAAACTATGCCTCTTGTACCAAACAGTTAACCAAGTTGTGACTGCAAAAGTAAAGTTCTTGAAGGAAATTAAAAGTACTACTTCAGTGAACATATGAATGATAAGAAAGTGCAGCAGCCTTGTTGCTGATATGAACAAAGTTTGAGTGGTCTGGATAGAAGATCAAACCAGCCACAACAGTCCCTTAAGCCAAAACCTAATCCAGAGCAAGGCCCTAACTCTATTCAATTCTATGAAGACTGAGAGAGGTAAGGAAGCTGCAGAAGAAAAGTGTGAAGCTAGCAGAGGTTGGCTCATGAGGTTTAAGGAAAGACACGATCTCCGTAACACCAACATGCAAAGGGAGGAAGCAAATGCTAATGTAGAAGCTGCAGCAAGTTATCCAGGAGATCTAGCTAGATCATTACTGAGGGTGTCTACACTAAACAACAGGTTTTCAATGTAGACAAATGGCCTTCTATTAGAAGAAGATGTCATCTTGGCCTTTCACAGCTAGAGAGGAGAGGTTAATGCCTGGCTTCAAAGGACAGGCTGACTCCTTTGTTAGGGGTTAAGACAACTGGTGACTTTAAGTTGAAGCCAATGCTCATTTACCATTCTGAAAATTCTCAGGCCCTTAAGAATTATGCTAAGTCTAGGGCATCTGGGTGGTTCAGTCAGTTGAGCATTCAACCCTTGATTTTCACTCAGGTCATGACCCCAGGTTGTGGGATTGAGCCCTGCATCAGACTCTGTGCTGAGCATGGAGCCTGCTTAAGATTCTCTCTTTCTCTCTCTCTCTCTCTCTCTCTCTCTCTCTCTCTCTCTCTCTCCCCTCCCCCCCGTCCCTCTCCCCCCACTTCTCTCTCTAAGATAAAAAAGAAAATAAAAAAAGAATTATGCTAAACCTACTGTGCCTGTGCTCTAGAAATGGAACAAGCCTGGATAATAGCATATCTGTTTACAACATAGTATACTGAATATTTTAACCCCACTGTGGAGACCTCCTGCTCAGAAAAAAAACATTCCTTTCAAAATAGTACTGCTCACTGATAATGCACCTGATCACCCAAGAGCTCTGATGGAGATGTAGAAGGAGATTATTGTTGTTTTCATGCCTGCTAACATAACATCCATTCTGTAGCTCATGGATCAAGGAGCAATTTTGACTTTCAACTCTTATAATTTAAGAAGAACATTTCATAAGGCTACAGCTGCCATAGACATGGATTCCTTCAATGGATCTGGGCAAAGTCAATTGAAACCCTGCTGGAAAGGATTCACCATTCTACATGCTTTTAAGAACTTCGTGATTCATGGGAAGAAGTCCAAATATAACATTAACAGGAGTTTGGAAAAAGTTGATTTCAACTGTCGTGGATGACTTTATGAGATTCAAGACTTCAGTGGAGGAAGTCACTTCAGATGTGGTGGAAAGAGCAAGAGAACCAGAATTAGAAGTAGACCTTGAAGATGTGACTGAATTGCTACAAGTTCAAGATAAATCTTGAACAGATGAAGAGTTACTTCTTATGGATGAGCAAAGAAAGTGGTTTCCTGAGATGGAATCTACTCCTGGTGAAGATGCTTTGAACACTGTTGAAATGACAACAAAGGATTTAGAATATTCCCTGGACTTAGTTGGGAAAGCAGCGGCAGGGTTTGCATGGACTGACTCCAATTTTGAAAGAAATTTCATTGGTAAAATGCTATCAAACAGCATTCATGCTACAGAAAAATCGTCTGTGAAAGGAAGACTCCATCAATGAGGCAAACTTGATTGTTGTCGTATTTTAAGAAATTGCCACAGGCACCTCAACTTTCAGCAACAACTTCCCTGATTAGTCAGCCACTATCAACATGGAGGCAAGATCCATCACCAGCAAGAAGATTATGACTTGTTGAAAGCTCAGATGATTGTTGGCATATTTTACCAAAACAAGTTATTTTTAAATTAAAGTATGTGCATTGTTTTTTAGACATAAAGCTATTTATTATACATTTAATAGACAACAGTATAGTATAAACTTAACTTTTATATGCACTGGTCTTCTAAGGTTCCTGGACTCAATTCCAAATTGGGGGCCAGGGTTGTGGGGCTCCCCTCCACACAGCATCAAGGAATTCTTGGACACCAGCAGGGTGTCTGAGAATTCAACCCAATGCTAACTCTACCTACCCAGAGAGAGCATCAGATTCCACAGGTAAAGGCAGTCCTATAAGACTTCCCCCTACCTCCCTACTTCAGGTGCCAGTCACAAGCCCCAGGCTGTTTGTTACCTGTGCTTCTGACTAACTGGCTACAGACAGCAGATGAAAGTCCAGGTTGTTATTTAAACTACTAACCCATGGGGCGCCTGGGTGGCTCAGTCGGTTAAACAGCCGACTCTGGCTCAGGTCATGATCTCGCGGTCCGTGAGTTCGAGCCCCGCGTCGGCCTCTGTGCTGACAGCTCAGAGCCTGGAGCCTGTTTCAGATTCTGTGTCTCCCTCTCTCTGACTCTCCCCCGTTCATGCTCTGTCTCTCTCTGTCTTAAAAATAAATAAACGTTAAAAAAAAAAAAAAAAAAAAAACAAACAAACTACTAACCCACTGGCTATAAAGCAGAGGTTCCCAGGACCTCCTCCTCAGGTTTGATTAACTCACTACAGCAGCTCACAGAACTCAGTAAACATCTTACTTCCTGCATCACCAGTTTATTATATAGGATGTAACTCAAGAACAGCCAGATGGAAGAGATACACAGGGCAAGGTATGTGGGAAGGGGTGCAGAGCTTCCAGGCACCTGCCTCCCCTCATCCCCAAATGTTCACCAGCCCAGAGGCTCTCCAAACCCAGTCCTGATTGACTAACTCATTGGCCACTAGGTAATTTAACCTCGGCTCCTCTCCTCCCTTTTAGGAGGTCAGGAAATTTTTGTCCCACACTTTTTTTTTAAGTTTATTTATTTATTTTGAGAGAGACAGAGAGCGCATAAGCAGGGGAGGGGCAGAGAAAGAGGGGCAGAGAGAGACTCTCAGCAGTCTCCGTGCCACCAGCTATGGGCTTGACCCCACAAAGGGTGAGATCATGACCTGGGCCAAAACCAAGAGTCAGACTCTTAACTGACTGAGCCACCCTGGCTCCCCCTGTCCCATACTTCTACTCACAGAGTTGGTTCTCCAGGCAATCAGCCCCATCCTTAAGTTATCTGAAGGTAACCTTTCCAAAGTTACCTCATTACCATAACAAAAGGTACCTTTATCACAGAAAATTAAAAGGGTTTTAGAAACTGTAAGCCAGGAACTTTGGACCAAGACCAAATGCATCTGAATGACCAAATATCACAATATTGCAACTAGGAAACCAAAAAATTCACTTGACTCACTTTATTGCAATATTCACTTTCCTGAGGTGGTCTGGAATCAAACTGCTGTATCTCGAGGTGTGCTGTATTTACCCATTCTTCCACCTATACCAGTAACATTTCAGTCCAGGGGGTGATGAACATTGGAAAAATATCAGGGAATATGCAGCCAAATTTAGCTGTGTGTCTAGAAGTTATTCAAACAAATTTAGGAAAAATTAATTCAAGACTCAGCTACATCAAACACCCAGAAACTTAAATAGTAGTTAGAGAACACAAACTTAACATCAGACTGCTGAGATTTGAATCTTTGTCCCTTGTTAGCTGTATCTTCGTGGGTCAACTACTCAGCCTCTCCAAGCCTAAGGGTCCTCTTCTATGAAATGGGGATAAAATGGGGTCCTCTTCAGTTACTAGGAAAATGAAATTCAGCATGATAATGAATTATTATAAAAGGATGATACAGCACTTAGCACTGTGCCTAGCACAAAGTAAGCTCTAATAGCTCTTATTATCTTTGCCATTGAAACTGGTAGTTATTGGGGCACCTGGGTGGCTTGGTCGGTTAAGCGTCCGACTTCGGCTCAGGTCATGATCTCACGGTCCGTGAGTTCGAGCCCCGCGTCGGGCTCTGTGCTGACAGCTCAGAGCCTGGAGCCTGTTTCAGATTCTGTGTCTCCCTCTCTTTCTGCTCCTCCCCTGTTCATGCTCTGTCTCTGTCTCAAAAATAAATAAACGTTAAAAAATTTAAAAAAAAAATAGAGAAACTGGTAGTTATTATTGTTGTTTATTACATGAAACACTGTTGTCTAAATAGCTTCATCTAGAAGATAATACTCAGCACACCATGAAGACCAAATAGCTATTTTCCCTCATTAAGCCACCCAGCCTATTAAAACTCCTGGTGACTCAAAACACCAAATCTGCCTGAACAGTTAAGAGAGGCCTAGTACTCCATTTCCAACTGGAGCTACCCAAACAGTCAGTGTAGGTTTGGGGGTGTATGGTTAACACCATGATATTTTGTTCTGCATAGTAATAGCTAGTGTGGGTTCAAAAACAAACACAAAGAAAAAATAATAAAGTAAAATAAAATAAAACACGAATACTATATCCAAGTGGTCATGTGTAAAGAAAATTTGCCTTTTAATCACTTTTTCATAAAAAATCAAAAGGAATTCCAAAGAGCTTTCAATTAATTATTTCAGTCTTAATTTTTTTAACTTTTTTTATTTTTTTAAATTTACATCCGAATTAATTAGCATATAGTGAGGCAATGATTTCAGGAGTGGATTCCTTAATGCCCCTTACCCATTTAGCCCATCCCCCCACCCACAACCCCTCCAGCAACCCTCAGTTTGTTGTCCATATTTATGAGTCTCTTCTGTTTTGTCCCCCTCCCTGTTTTTATATTATTTTTGTTTTCCTTCCCTTATGTTCATCTGTTTTGTCTCTTAAAGTCCTCATATGAGTGAAGTCATATGATTTTTGTCTTTCTCTAATTTCACTTAGCGTAACACCCTCCAGTTCCAGCCACATAGTTGCAAATGGCAAGATTTCATTCTTTTTGATTGCCAAGTAATACTCCATTGTATATATATATACCACATTTTCTTTATCCATTCATCCAGCGATGGACATTTGGGCTCTTTCCATACTTTGGCTATTGTCGATAGTGCTGCTATAAACATGGGAGTGCATGTGTCCCTTCAAAACAGCACACCTGTATTCCTTGGATAAATGCCTAGTAGGGCAATTGCTGGGTCGTAGGGTTCACAGTCCTAATTTTTAACTTGGAGCTAGTTTTGTTTGGGGGATTTTTTTACAGTTATTTATCTTACTTACCTGTGTTAGCCCTTTCAGGACTTTCTCCGTGGCTCAGCAAGAACACATGGTGAAGACGGGTGAGGAACAGGCAGGGGGATGGCAGGGCTGGGATGCCGGAAACCACTGACGGAAACTATACACTGATGAGAATAGCCTTGTCTGGCTCTTATTTTCTAGATCTATTCCCTGTCAACACTGTGTTCCACTTCACAGCAGCAAGGAAAAGCCAATGTGGTGCCTTCCTGATGCTTTAGGGTGGGTTGAATGCAGAAATCCTTCATAAAAGCCCCAGACTGCTTAAGCAGTCTATAAATGAAATTAGGGTGACCTAGACAAGGACTTTTTTTAAAACCCCATCCTCCTGCTGGACTCTCTTCATTCCAGCCTGAAGACCCACTGGTCCTCAGATCCAGCTGGTCACATTCTTTAGGCTGAAGTTTAGCTTTACGGTGTGAGAAAAGGATATTCTTAGAGCAGTGAAAACTGATTATGTTTTTAATTCAGATACCTATAATAGACATGTGAAAAAGAAACTATGTGCCCAGCACATAGTCTCACCTAATCTTCATCCTCTGATGTATGTATCCTCTGATGTATGATAATCTACATTATCTCACCATATCTTCATCCTCTGATGTATGTTTATCCCCATTTTACAGATGATAAAACTGAGGCTAAGAATAGCTAAGTAATTTGCACCCACACAGCTAGCAAACAGTGTGGTCAACTTTGGGAAAGGAATGAAGAGCTCCTCTTTTACCCACAACACACTTCCTACAACAGTAGTAAACCACTCCATCTTCACATTTGCTTCCACAAACCATCTCACAACGCTCTAAGAACAGAGGGGAGGGTGTGAGTGGGGGAGGTAAACTGAGCAGACAGAAAAGGAAGGCTAGTGTGATTCCCCAACTTCCTCCCATCACAAACACCCCGACAGAACAGGGTCTATGGTGACATCAGTATAGTTTGGGTTCTCATCCCAGCTCTGGAAGAACGTGTCCAAGAGTAGTTTAGCACCAAACAAAGTGAGGACAACAGAGGGTAGAGCCAGACTAGAGGGTGATCTAGGAGACAGCCTGATCATTCTCAGCAGGCCAGAAGCCTCATTCTATTTTAAAGAAATAGCACTGTAAATGATGTGTCACATTTTATAACAACTCTTAATTCATCAGTGTCTCAATAAACATCACCTCCACTTGAGGCTGAAGATATCACATCTAAGAATATGGTTTAACTTTTCTAGCGTCAAATAATAGCATCATTATGTTCCAGCCATGTTTGAACTAGAAACAATGCAATGAAATTTTAATGGGAAAAAAAATCCTTTAAATTCATATGAAAGTTTCTAATTGAAAAATGAATCCTCTATATTCCCAAAGAAACACACAGGATGCAGACTATGGTTATTGTTTTAATAAGCAGATAATCCATATTAACGTGTTGTCTTAAGAATTCTTTTTTCAGTTAAACATTTGCCATAACTCAGGGAAATGTTTGCATAACTCAGCATTATTCGAAATCAAAATGCATACACAATCCAATCTGAAAACATTTCAAAGCCTTGCTCCTATCAGATGTTCAGAGAGATGAAGAAATTTCATACAAAGCCCCTATTCTTAATGAAAATCCATCTCTCCTTCATCCCTCACCTCTGGCTGATCATGACAAAAAGCTTTTCCCTAAAGAAAGTGGATTGAGTAGGAATGTGGAAAGAGAGACATAATGTGTATTCAACCCTCTGCCTGCTGCCAGCTCTTGGGATTTTACTGGCTTTGAAATATGTATAAGCTAGGGTGACTGTTGTATTATTCATCAAAGATTTATCAGACCTCTAAACTCAGTTATACACCATGACCATGGAACACTTTAAAATAACAATAATAACAAAATGTGTAATAAAATAGATATTCTTATTTTAAAAATGCTCTCTAGGAAAAGAAAAAAACAGAACAGTTGTTTACAGTTAATATCTAGGACTTTAAGTAAAAATTGTAGCAAGGTTCCCCATTCTCCAACACTTCATCTCTAAATTAATAACTCAGTCTGCAGGGGTCCCTTCCTCACTTAGGGCCCCTATAAAGCAGAATTCACCTGTAAAGAATCAACACCTTTATGATAGGGAAAATTGGATAAAATAGGCAGACAGGGAAAGGATTACGACTGAGGTCCCTGGGTGGGGAAAGACACATACTTTGGAACAATGCTGGGAATGTCTGACTACAGCAAACCTCCTCAGGCGTAAGGTCCCTCTTAAGAATGTAACAGACACCACCTACTCCCCCTCAGGGTTCCCTCAGGAATTTGACAATCAAAATACCAAGCTAAACCATAAAACTCATGTTCTATGAGGGACACTATGACCAGTCTGACTCCTCACACAATGGAATTGAGCCAATCAGGAAAGGACAACCCAGTACCTAGAGTTGTCAAGCCAATAAGGGTGGGACCTGAGAAGGAACAGTGGGAAAAGGAGGGGGGTGACCAAAACCTCATAAAACAAGGACCCTTGCCTATAGTCATGGGCATTCACTTTTGAATGTCCCCTCTCTTTTAAACAGAGTTTTCCTACTATTCTTATTTTCTAATCTTATACTCTAATAAACTTTTGCCTGCTGCTCATTTTATTTTGTGTCCATCTCTTCCTTCTTCAAAGCGTGGAGACAACGAACCCCTGGTACTGAGGTTAAAAAAAAAAAAAAAAAAATCCTGTAACACCTTCATTCAGGAGATAAACATGACAACAAACCTCTGAAAAAGTCATTGTGTCCCAAAAAATTGAATTATCTTTTAAAAAAGGAAAGGAATAGAAAGCACTCTACTATTCCTTTTAGTCCTAGCTTTTAGTTTTTGTTTGTTAAATGGAAGAAGATTGGCAGGCATCCAATACAACTTTCCAGTTGTACAAATCATACTGATGGGACTGCACAGATTTAACTGTACAGATCTGAGCCTCAGCAATGCTGTGACTTGGCCAAGATCACCACTAGATAATCATATTCATTAGTTTATTCAACAAATAGGTAGCGTCCCTAAAATGTGCTAAGCATTGTCTTTTATATGACAATGTGTATAGTGTATAGTGTATTTATATATAAGAAGACAGTGTGTACTGTGTATAGTGATAAATAAATCTTCCCTGGCCACTGCCCTTCTGGGGCTCAGTGGCTTCGACAACAACTAGGGTGTGTACCTCCACTGACTGTTGACTCCTAGCCCTGGGGCCAGGCCCAGTCCATGAGGAGGTTTACACCTATTAGAGGTGAAAGGAAAAAATACAGAGTGCAGATTTCCATGGAGCTGAATGTGCTTAACTTTAAAAGGAGTCCTTTATCCCAAGACTATTTTCCTTATTTTGCTCTGCTAAGATTTTCTTCCCTTTTATGAAATGATGGTGACAAAAATGGTAGGGGCTTTTTTATGTCCTCACTTAGAAAAGCATGGGACACCTGGGTGGCTTGAGTTCAGTTCATGATCTTGTGGCTCATGAGTTTAAGTCCCATACTGGGCTCCGTACTGACAGTACAGAGCCCACTTCGGATCCTCTGTCTCCCTCTCTCTCTGCCCCTCCCCTGCTTCTGCGCTCCCTCTCTCTCTCTCTCTCTCTCTCTTTTTCTCTCTCTCTCTCTCCCCCTGTCTCTCTTTCTCAAAAATAAATAAACATTAAAAAAATTTTTCTTTTTAAAATCTGCTGCTTTGTGAAGTCCAAGCCTGGATGCTCTGCTTTGCACCACAACACCCTCTCTCATGGGGGATCCACAGATGCAGTGGTTCTCTCACAAAAGCAAAGGCAGGAAGCCTCCAACTGGGAGTCACTTGACCTGGGCTGGGTTTGGCAGCTATTTCTTCCTACATCCGGAACTCCAGCTTGAAAAAGTATGTGAACACAGTTAATAAAGTGTGTCCCTGGCTCTACGATGAACCATTACTGAGAATGGAGAGCTGGGCCACCAAGACTGAGCCAAAAAACTCTTCCTTTATGAAATGAATTAATTAGCTAATATTTGTGGAGTGCTTGAAAGTGGTAGAGGGTTATGTCCACACTGTATGACATCAAGATTACAGAAACATGATTAGAACTGTGTACCTGCAGAAAAAGCACTTCAAGAAATCTCTAAGGGTACATCGTTAAACCCAACATAAATAAGCAAGCCTCTTGTAACATCCTGGTTGTGTTTCCTCCTGAGCTAAGGATCAAGAACTCTGCAAGTAGCCTCTCTCCCTTCTGGATCCATGAACAGCAGTGGTCTTGTTCCTATTGTTGGATTTTTCACCTTAGCTTATCCCAATTCTGGGCCCTTCTGCCAGAGCAAAGGGGAAAGCCAGGAGAAGTGAAAGGCAGTTTCATAAACGCCTCAGCATTGAGTATTAAAGCATGACTCTTTTTCATCCTCTGTTGTCACTCAAACTCCACTGTGCTCCCAGTGGGAAATGCTTACTCCCAAAAGTTGTATCTTATAAAATTTCTACAATCATAACAGTGACCATTTACTGTGTGTTTTCCCATTCTTGCAGCAATCCTTATAAATAGGTAGCATCATCCTCAATTTCTAGTTGAAGAAATTGAGACCTAAAGATACTAAGTAACTTGACCAAAGTCACAGAGTATAGGACTTGCACCGATTCCCAAGCCCTGCTCTTAAACCATGACATTGTTCAGCCTCCTACAAAAGTCCTAAAGCATAAGGAACCCAAGCAGGTTTCCTCTCCAAATGAAAACTAAATCTATTCCAGTGGATGCTGTGATACAGCTGTTGTGCTCATCTCATTTCTGGGGCTGCTGGGAATGTGGTCTACTGAAAGCTCACAGCTTTGTCCCTCTACAGGCATTGCCAGTTGCACCTGGGGCTTCAGCCAGCACCCAGTGACTGGCTGATGATGCAAATAAATGCCAGGTCTTTCTGCCTCAACCTGGGGCAACTTTGAAATGCTATCCCACTTCAGAGTGCACCATGGGATCAGCAAAGGCCTTGGCTGCCACTACATCCCAGTTCACCTTCCCCCTTGGCCCAATCTCACCTTTTCTAAAACCACTTGCATGCAAACCTAATTCCCAGGGAAGCTAGAATATACGTTGTATTGTATACTATACATAACGTATAACGTACGTATTGTAGTCACATATGATTTTACGGAGCACTTATTATTAGAACAAATGCTATACTAAAGGTTTCTCTATAACAAGAAATTTGTTTTACCAAACTACCTATAATTAAAAGTTCCAAATGCCCCCACCTGGCCTGAAATATTGAAGCATGATATGCTGTAAGAAACCTTCTGTCCCTCTTATTGATTATTGATATTCTATTATTAATATTCAAGCCATGAAAACACTTGAGGACAATATCCTTGTTTTGAATGATGAGGCTGCTGAATGGAGGGCTGGACAATGGGAAGAAGTTAAGTCCAGTGGGGAGACAGGATTTGGGGAAATATTTTGGAGAAATACCATCATCTTCCTGATTATCTCCTATCTTTTGTATCAATGGATCATTTATCACTTAATCATAAAATTGACAATCTAGAATTGTATTGTCCAATTCATTAGCCACTAATTAGCCACATAGGGCTATTTAAAGTTAATTCAAAAAGTTAGAAGTTTAGTTTCTCAGTCACACTAACCATATTTCAAATCATCAATGGCCACGTGTGATTAGTGGCTACCATTCTGGACAGCACAAGATGTAAACATGCTCATCACTGCTAAAATGTTCTTTTGGCACTAGTCTAAAATGAAAAACATTTTGTCCTATTTAGACATTAAAGATTACTGCTTTTAAACTAATCACTACTAAATAGTCTCTATATTCTTGTAGAACAAGAATAGTCCCTTTGATGACAATTTGCATGAGATTCCTCTTTACTATTGAATTACTGAGAACAAAGCCACCAGTCAATATATAACTCTACCCAGAACTCAGGCTCTGTGCAAATGAATAGTCCACCTGTCTGAACAGGCAGGCCACAATTATATCTACTGAAGATATCATTAAGAGAAAAGTGAAGTCAGCTTTCTGATATGCATGACTATGAGACAGAGTCCATAAATTCTGCAGGGACAATAACACATAGAACTACTGTCCTCACATTACAGAAAACCATTGCCCAGAGGTGGCAGCCTATGTAACAAAGTGCAGGAAAGGGTTAACATAACACAGTGGGCCTGACTGCCAACCCTTGAAAGACCTGCTAATAAGGTCGGCCCCTGGCTGGTGTCAAGGAACTTGGATTTCAGGAAGATTCACACCACCCCCAGAACTAAGAGTGCCTATTATGCCTAAACTCTTTCTACAAACAAAATGGTTTATGCTGAACACCTGCTTTCCCTCTGGAGTCTGGAATTTTGGTATGTGACAAGCAGAGGCCGCCTACATGACCCAATAAAAACCCTGGGTGCTGAATCTCTAATGAGCTTCCAGAGTTGGCATTTTTCACATATGCTGTCATAACCCTTTCCCAGGGGAATTAAGGCACATCCTATGTAACTCTGCTTCAGAGAACACTTGGAGATTGCAACCTGGTTTCCCGAGAACTGGTTGCCCCATGAGCCTTTTCTCTTTGCTGATTTGGCTTTGATTCTTTTCACTGCAATAAATCATTGCCATAAGTACTACTTGGTGACCCCAACACAGATATTATCCCTCATAGACTATTTTCCTAATAAACTCCGGGTGGCAGAGAGGAGTATTCATTCCTCCCTAGAACCCAAGGCAAGTACCCAGGTGCACCCTGCCATCTGTGTGGAAGACCAGTCACTCACTAACATGGTGACACCTATCACTTACATGCATAGAACAGGTATTATATCAAGTCTCTTCTGCGTCCCCTGAGATTCATTACTCAGGTGATGACCAGACTTTTTTGCCTATTCCTACCTTTCATAAATTCTTAAGAAATATCTTAATACAGGGCCAAGTACACAAAAATCATCTGAAGTTTTAACACAAAAAAGCGAATGAAAATCCATCAAAATGATTAATGCTGAATGATTAATTATTTGGGCTCATTTACTTAAGGTGTAGACTATAGGCAAGTTCAGACAACCTGCAGGACAACAGTGACTTATCCAGGCATCTGTAGGGGATCCAACCCTTTTCCTGTTGGATAAATGAAAAATAGTCTTCTCTTATACCTGGGAATTCTGCCTAACAATGGAGAGTGGGAATTCTCAGTATTCTTCAGAAAGGATCCCAAAAGCTAGATGTAAGGATAAAAAGAACCCCAGGCTTATTGTCAAGAACTAACAATTTTGTTCCTCTAAAAAGATATGACTTTAACATTGGACAAATATGTTACTGATTCAGCCACATGCCAATTATATTTTAGGTGAAAATTTCTGTCAAGACTAACTTCACAAACCAAAAGTCATTCTGATATGACACTGCCAGTAGGATAGAAAACTTCTGACTCCTGATAGCCCATCATAAAATTAAAAGTTCTTTCTCAATGAACCAATAAATATGGCTACTACCTATCTGGTGTTAATTAAATTCACTATGATATTATCTCATTTAACTAAATAACCTAGTGAGAATAGTACTATTACTCCCAATCAATAGGCATAAAACAGAGGCAGAGAACTAAGGAAACTTGCCCAAGCAAATAAGAGGGAAGTCAAGCCTGAAACAGGTTGGCCAACTCCAGAGCCAGTACTCCTAGCCACTAGACTAGACATTGCCCCAGTCACCTGGACCTTGAAGAAAAATTGAGTGAGGCCACAACATATGCTTCAGCTCTTTCTTTAAAGAACTATGGGCTGCTTCCAAGAATATACTAGATTTTCCTTGTGTATAACCTACTTCTAGGAATACAGCAGCCCAGTGGACAGAGGATTTTAATACTCTGTGTTACTGGGGCACCCTTGGTAGTAAACTGCTTCTTTTAAGTACAAAGTGACACTAAAAGAATTCCTCCATCTTTTCAAACTATGAAATCAACAACATAGGTACTCACATGCAAAGAGAGTGAAATACTTTTAAATAAGAGTATGTAGACAAGTAAGGATATACAGCAGTGATCCTGGAAAAGTGAAGACCTATAACCTTCCCCTACCAACTCAAGGGGCAGGTCTCACTATGATCTGTCTAGGATCTAATCATTGGAGGCCAAGGATGTTACCAACATGGCTTCTGGCGACAAAACAGTTCTCAGGGAAAGATGATCATTATGGGTGAGGCCGTTTTCAACAAGGGGCCTGTGGTATGCAGAATTCTAAGGTGGCCTTAAGTTTTCTGCCCCCTGGTATACACACCTTCTAAGTGTTTCTAGGAAAGGATTTTATAGATGTTATTAAATTCCCTAACAGTTGACTTTAAATTAGAGAAATTATCTCAGTTGGGCCTGACCTAATCAGGTGAGCTCTTTTGAAAAATCAGAGGTAGTCAAAGAAGGAGCAGACACCTCCAATCAGCCTTGAAGAAGTAAACTGCCATGTTGTGGAGAGGGCCATATGGCAGAAAAGACAGCAGTCTCTAGGAGTCCTCAGCTCTACAACCACAGGAAACCAAATTCTGCCAACAACCAGTGAGCTTAGAAGAGGACTCAGAGCCTCCAGATGAAAATATAGCATGTGGACAACAGCTTGATTACAGCTTTATGAGGACTTGAGCAAAAAGCCAGCTAGGCTGTGCCTAGACTCCTAACTCACAGAAACTAAGATGACATGTGTGCTGTTTTAAGCCACTAAGCTTGGGACAATCTGTTATGCAACAAGAGTAAACTAATACAGGGCCCATCTCAGAAGCAAACAAACCTGAATGCTGTGCGTTATAGCTCAGGATTACAAGCATGTGAAGGTGTAAATGTAGGAAACAGAAAAAACATCAGAGTTCCAGCTCTGAAAATATCCTTTTTCACCCCTGTTGGAACCAGAGAAGCCAGGCAGAGAACCAAAATGGACAGGTGGAAGGAGAATAAAATCACAGAACCACTCTCCTGCATGTTTGTGGAAGCAGTTAATTAAATCGTGTTATTTGTCTGGTGATGTCCCTGCCTTATTAGCCTTATTAACTCAAAGGGCTTTCTCCTTTTCCCTCTCAGGGACCACATGACGGCACTGGCAAAAGCCCATGAACTGGGCCCAGTGTTAACAATTTTGCTTAAACCACTGGCACTTGGGAAGCAAAGCAAGGCAGTGTGTGATTTGCCAGTCACTGCCTAATGTAACAACATGTTTCTAGTCTTATCAAGTCTACTGTTTATTTGATAATTCCTAAGATATGTCCTAAAAGTCCAAATTCTCCAATGCTTTTTCTAGTAATTTTTTAAAACTGACTCAGAGCTTTCCACATTTTTCCCTTTTGGGTTGGTAAAGTACTCCGCTTATTTTACCAATTTATCCTGTCAAGAACTCTATCCTTATCCCTGAATTACAGGTGGGGAACTAAAACCCAGGACTACCATTAGAATTATCCAGAGCCATAAAGTGAATTCCAGATGGGCTGGAGTATCCCCAGTGCTCTTTCCTCTAAGCAATTATATAATTCTTTAGTGTAGGGGTGTGTGTGTGTGTGTGTGTGTGTGTGTGTGAGAGAGAGAGAGAGAGAGAGAGAGAGAGAGACAGAGGGAGAGTGAAAGAGAGAAAGAGTGTGTGAGTATATGTGTATACATATTTTACTTGCTTGTTTCTTCAGGGGTCATTTCCACAGTCTGGATAAGCTATCTCAATAGCTTAAAAATTCAGTGATTCAGAACAAACCATTGCTGCATGTAACATCATGGATTAAACACAAATACAATGCTGCTTGAAGGAAACTGGACATAGATGAGCACATTTTGTATAATTCTACTTAAATTTTTAAAAACAGACAAAATATCCTGTTAGAAGTCAGAGAGCACTACCTTTTCAGGAAGTTAGTGTCGGGAAGTCCTCTAGGGTGCTGGTAATTTCTCCACCTTGATACTGGCTAAATGAGTGTGAGTACTTGGTGACACTTTACTGAATTGTACACTGGTGATCTGTACGCTTTTCTGTATGTATGCTATGCTCCATTAAAAAATTGTTGTAAAAGATGTATAGTGGTTCCACCCATGGTGCAGGTCTCAAATTCATGAAGTAATTGAAAACTCTCCCTTTTACTCTGTGCTCCAACTGCCTGGGAAAAAAGGAGAGGAGTTAAGTGAACACTTGTGAAGCACTTACTTTATGCTAGACATTTTGCTGTAGAAGTCCAAGACCAGTGTACTAGCTAACACAGTTAGATTCTTGTGAGCCTTCTTCTACCAGGTCACAGGCTGCCAACTTCTTGTAACCTCACAAGGCAGAAAGAGGACGAGAAAGTGCCCTAGGGTCTCTTATAAGGACAATAATCCGTTCAAGTGGGCTCCACCCTCATGAATGACTTCTCTCCCCAAGGCCCCACCTCCTAATACCAACACATTGGTTAGAATGAACTTAGCATGAACTTAACACATGGAGAGGGTGTGGGATACAAACCTGCAGTCAACTGCACACACTTCATCTCTATTCTTATAACAAGACTGTGAGATATCAATTACCATCCACATTTACAGATGAGGAAGCTGAGGCTCAGAACGTGTAATACACTTGTCCAAGGTCATGCAGCAAGTAAGCAATGGAGCCCAGGTCTGTCTGCCTAGGTCAGTAATGCTCTTTCCATTACATCTTGCTGAAAATCACTGCAGGTTGGGGTTTATAAAAAATCTTTAGTCCTGGGGCGCCTGGGTGGCTCAGTCGGTTAAGTGTCCGACTTCAGCTCAGGTCATGATCTCACGGTCTGTGAGTTCGAGCCCCGCGTCAGGCTCTGTGCTGACAGCTCAGAGCCTGGAACCTGTTTCAGATTCTGTGTCTCCCTCTCTCTCTGCCCCTCCCCTGTTCACGCTCTGTCTCTCTCTGTCTCGAAAATAAATAAACGTTAAAAAAAAAAATTAAAAAAAAAAAAATCTTTAGTCCTGAGGTCTCACATGCAAAAGAGTTTGGGAAAGCTAGAAATTACTTTCCCAAAATTCAAAACCCAGTCCAAGGTGAAATATTTGCAGCAGTTCCTGGAAGTCACTCATTTAGAAGGAGATAGAGGCACTTGGCCCATCTTGGCTCATCACATGACATCTGCTTGAAAATGAAATCTCTTCTTATGAACCACTCCCTCTCAAAGATTTAAAATAACTCTCAGTGTCTGAAAGATCCTCTTCAACTGTATGAGAGTACATTAGCCCCTGCCTTAAACACACATGCAAGACTCACAAACCCTGACCTTATTCATTCCAGGAAATACATTTAAATTGCAAAGAAAAAAAATAGTCAACAAAATGAAAAAGCAACCTGAAGAATGGGATAAAATATATGCAAACCATCTCTCTGAGAAGGGATTAATTTCCAAAATATATAAGGAACTCATACAATCGAACAGGAAAGAAAAAAAAGTGATTTAAAATGGGCAGAGGACCTGAATAGACAATTTTCTAAAGAACACATACAGATGGCCAAAAGACAAATGAAAAGATGCCCAACATCATTAATCATCAGGGAAATGCAAATCAAAACCACAGCGAGATATCCCTCACACCTATTAGGATGGCTATTATCAAAAAGACAAAAGATTACAATTGTTGGGGAAGATGTGGAGAAAAGGGAACCCTTGTGCACTGCTGGTGGAAATGTAAATTGGTACAGCCACTACAGAAAACAATATGGAGGATCCTCAAAAATTAAAAATAGAACGACTATATGATCCAGCAATCTCACTTCTGCATACATAACCAAAGGAAATGAAAACAGGATATTGAAAAGATATCTGCATCCCCTTTTGCATTGCAGAATCATCCACTAGCCAAGACATGGAAACAATCTGAGTATCCATTAGCAGATGAATAAAGAAGATACATACAATGGAATACTATTCAGCCATAAGAAAGAAATCCTGCTATTTGCATCAACAGGGATGGACCTTGAGGGTATTATGCTCAGCCATTAAATAAACCAAAGAAAGACAAATTCTGTATAATCTCATTTATATGTGGAATCTAAAAAAATCCAAACTCATGGAAACAAAACAAAGAGTACAATAGTGGTTGCCTGGGGCTTGGGACAAGGGAAAATGGGGAGATGGTGGTCAGAGGGTAGAAACTTCCAGTTACAAGATAGTAAGTTCTGGGGATCAAATGTACAGCATGGTAACTATAGTCAAAATACTGTATTATGTATTTAAAAGTTGTTAAGAGAGATCTTAAATGTTCTCACTACACACACACACACACACACACACACACACACACACACACAAATGGTGATTACGTGAGATGATGAAAATGTCAACTAGCCATATTGTGGTAATCATTTCATGATACAGGGGTCTCCCGTTATCCACAGGGATATGTTCCAAGACCTCCAGGGGATGCCTGAAACCATGGATAGTACCCAACTCTGTATATACTGCTTCTTCCTGCACATACATACCTCTGATAAAGTTTGATTTGTAAATTAAGTAACAGTAAGAAAATAACAATAACTAATAATAAAATAGAACAATTATAACAATACACTGTAGTAACAGTTATGTGACGGGCACCTGCGTGGCTCAGTCAGTTAAGTGTCCAACTTCAGCTCAGGTCATGATCTCACAGTTCGTGGGTTCGAGTCCCTTGTGGGGCTCTTTGTTGACAGCGTGGAGCCTGGAGACTGTTTCAGCTTCTGTGTCTCCCTCTCTTTCTGCCCCGCCCCTGCTCGCACTCTGTCTCTCTCTCTCTCTCTCTCACAAAAATAAGTAAATGTTCAAAAAAATTTTTTTAAAGTTATGTGAATGTGGTCTCTCTCCCTCAAAATATTTTATTGTACTGTACTCACCTTTCTTGTGATGCTGTGAGATGACAAAATGCCTACACGATGAGTCAAGTGAATGACGTAGTCACTGCGGTGTAGAGTTAGGCTATTATTCACCTTCTGATGATTCGTCAGAAGGAGCATGGAAAACTGAAACCAGGAAAGCAAAACCGAAACCGCGGCTGACAGGGACTACCGTACACACGGATATCAAGTCATCGTGTTGTACACCGTAAATGTACACAATATTATATATAAATAAATATAAATAAGTAAGTAAATAAATAAACAAACAAATAAATAAGTACCACTGCAGTCTATGGTCAGAAAACACACTCAGTTGTCTGGTTGCTTCAGACAGTATGTAACATTCTTCCATTTAATTCATATGCTTCCTGTACCAAGGGGGCTGGGGAGTATTAAGTGGATTTAAATCTTTTTAGATAGAGGCACCTGGGTGGCTCAGTCGGTTGAGCATCCGACTCTTAATTTCAGCTCAGGTCACGATCTCACAGGTGCCTGGGATGAAGCCCTACATCAGCCCACACTGTCAGCACAGACCCTGCTTGGGATGTTCTCTCCGCCCCTCTTCTGCTCTCATGTACGTGTTCTCTCTCTCTCTCTCTCTCTCTCTCTCTCTCTCTCTCTCTCTCTCTCTCAAAAAATAAACATTTTAAAATAAATAAGTAAACCTTTTTTAGATAATTCAGTTTGAGACAAAATGAAAAATCCTTCCAGAAGCCTGCACTCAGGAACCTGTTCTCTTTTCACCAAGAGGACCAACATTCCTCTCTTCCTCCCACCAAACTCTCAGTGTGTCCGACTTCAGTGAAGTGATACAAAGAAAGCAATAGGACTAACAGCATTCATTCTAAGATCAGTTTTCTAAGGTGGTCGTCTTTTTAAAGTAAAGCTTTTTATCCACATAAACTCCTACTAGATGAAATATGACTTCAGCCTGTGTACCCAAGGAAATTAAAGAATTCTAGTACTGTGGGAAGAGGGATGCTATTATCACTTCTTTAAAAAGGTAGCTACTGGGGCGCCTGGGTGGCGCAGTCGGTTAAGCGTCCGACTTCAGCCAGGTCACGATCTCGCGGTCCGTGAGTTCGAGCCCCGCGTCAGGCTCTGGGCTGATGGCTCGGAGCCTGGAGCCTGTTTCCGATTCTGTGTCTCCCTCTCTCTCTGCCCCTCCCCTGTTCATGCTCTGTCTCTCTCTGTCCCAAAAATAAATTAAAAAAAACGTTGAAAAAAAAAAAATTAAAAAAAAAAAAAAAAGGTAGCTACTGACCACGATGGAAGGAGCGTCACTGTTTGACTCCTTACAACACTTAGAAGATGATTTCAGGATGATGGCCGTGAGTCATGCTCCTTGATCCCTAAGTGGTTTGATCATTATGGTTTTTCCCTATTTCTAGATTGACAAGGTTTCAATAACTTATAGTCATATATATATATATATATATATATATATATATATATATATATATATTTGAAATATATATATGCAGGCAATATTTCAAATGTCATACCAAAATGCTGTCGGGAAGCTGATGTTTAAATAAAAGGTGGGATGGCTCCGTCAGGGGTGGCTCAGTCGGTTAAGTGTCCGACTTGTTCAGGTCATGATCTTACAGTTCGTGTTCGAGCCCTGTGTCAGGCTCTGTGCTGACAGCTCAGAGAGCCTGGAGCCTGCTTCAGAACCTGTCTCTCTGCCCCTCCCCACTTGCACTCTGTCTCTGTGTCTCTCTCAAAAATAATAATAATAATAATAATAAACATTAAAAAATATTTTAAATAAATAAATACATGATGAAAGAATTGTAACTTAGCTAGAATATATAGCCATGATCTCCACATACCCATTCTTTTGTAAGACCACTTCACTTCTTGCTTTCCATTTCCATTGTTTTACATTTACTTATATAAGCACAAAGTAAAAACATATCAGGGACTAGATTTATGCTCATTAGAATGTCAGTGATCTGGTACCACTGTTAATAGGGGTCTAAACCTTGATGATGAAATCTTTGGCACAGTGTAGGATTACAATACCCAACCAAGTTTTATTAAGCATCTACTAAATGTCAAGTGTTGAGATTCATGCTCAGAATTACCACCATATCTCAGTTCATGCACCCCTCGAGAGAAATGCTGGCATTCAACTAAATGCCTTTAACCAGGCCATTAAATACCCTCCCTTGGACCCCAGCATCAAACAGGTATAGTCATGGAACAAATAGGAGAGTCTACCCAGGTAAATATGTTTGGAACACAACTCCAGAAGGACACAAGTGATAAGCAGGATTTGGAAATTATAGCAGAGAGCCATTTTTATTTTTTTTTCAATATATGAAATTTATTGTCAAATTGGTTTCCATACAACACCCAGTGCTCATCCCAAAAGGTGCCCTCCTCAATACCCATCACCCACCCTCCCCTCCCTCCCACCCCCCATCAACCCTCAGTTTGTTCTCAGTTTTTAACAGTCTCTTATGTTTTGGCTCTCTCCCACTCTAACCTCTTTTTTTTTTTTTTTTCCTTCCCCTCCCCCATGGGTTTCTGTTAAGTTTCTCAGGATCCACATAAGAGTGAAAAGATATGGTATCTGTCTTTCTCTGTATGGCTTATTTCACTTAGCATCACACTCTCCAGTTCCATCCACGTTGCTACAAAGGGCCATATTTCATTCTTTCTCATTGCCACGTAGTATTCTGTTGTGTATATAAACCACAATTTCTTTATCCATTCATCAGTTGATGGACATTTAGGCTCTTTCCATAATTTGGCTATTGTTGAGAGTGCTGCTATAAACATTGGGGTACAAGTGCCCCTATGCATCAGTACTCCTGTATCCCTTGGGTAAATTCCTAGCAGTGCTATTGCTGGGTCATAGGGTAGGTCTATTTTTAATTTTCTGAGGAACCTCCACACTGCTTTCCAGAGCGGCTGTACCAATTTGCATTCCCACCAACAGTGCAAGAGGGTTCCTGTTTCTCCACATCCTCTCCAGCATCTATAGTCTCCTGATTTGTTCATTTTGGCCACTCTGACTGGCGTGAGGTGATATCTGAGTGTGGTTTTGATTTGTATTTCCCTGATAAGGAGCGACGTTGAACATCTTTTCATGTGCCTGTTGGCCATCCGGATGTCTTCTTTAGAGAAGTGTCTATTTATGTTTTCTGCCCATTTCTTCACTGGGTTATTTGTTTTTCAGGTGTGGAGTTTGGTGAGCTCTTTATAGATTTTGGATACTAGCCTTTTGTCCAATATGTCATTTGCAAATATCTTTTCCCATTCCGTTGGTTGCCTTTTAGTTTTGTTGGTTGTTTCCTTTGCTGTGCAGAAGCTTTTTATCTTCATAAGGTCCCAGTAATTCATTTTTGCTTTTAATTCCCTTGCCTTTGGGGATGTGTCGAGTAAGAGATTGCTACAGCTAAGGTCAGAGAGGTCTTTTCCTGCTTTCTCCTCTAGGGTTTTGATGGTTTCCTGTCTCACATTCAGGTCCTTTATCCATTTTGAGTTTATTTTTGTGAATAGTGTGAGAAAGTGGTCTAGTTTCAAACTTCTGCATGTTGCTGTCCAGTTCTCCCAGCACCATTTGTTAAAGAGACTGTCTTTTTTCCATTGGATGTTCTTTCCTGCTTTGTCAAAGATTACTTGGCCATACATTTGTGGGTCTAGTTCTGGGGTTTCTATTCTATTCCATTGGCCTATGTGTCTGTTTTTGTGCCAATACCATGCTGTCTTGATGATGACAGCTTGGTAGTAGCGGCTAACGTCTGGGATTGTGATGCCTCCCGCTTTGGTCTTCTTCTTCAAAATTACTTTGGCTATTCGGGGCCTTTTGTGGTTCCATATGAATTTTAGGATTGCTTGTTCTAGTTTCGAGAAGAATGCTGGTGCAATTTTGATTGGGATTGCATTGAATGTGTAGATAGCTTCGGGTAGTATTGACATTTTGACAATATTTATTCTCCCAATCCATGAGCAGGGAATGTCTTTCCATTTCTTTATATCTTCTTCAATTACCTGCATAAGCTTTCTATAGTTTTCAACATACAGATCTTTTACATCTTTGGTTAGATTTATTCCTAGGTATTTTATGCTTCTTGGTGCAATTGTGAATGGGATCAGTTTCTTTATTTGTCTTTCTGTTGCTTCATTGTTAGTGTATAAGAATGCAACTGATTTCTGTACATTGATTTTGTATCCTGCAACTTTGCTGAATTCATGTATCAGTTCTAGTAGACTTTTGGTGGAGTCTATCGGATTTTCCATGTATAGTATCATGTCATCTGCAAAAAGTGAAAGCTTGACTTCATCTTTGCCAATTTTGATGCCTTTGATTTCCTTTTGTTGTCTGAATGCTGATGCTAGCACTTCCAACACTATGTTAAACAACAGCGGTGAGAGTGGGCATCCCTGTCGTGCTCCTGATCTCAGGGAAAAAGCTCTCAGTTTTTCCCCATTGAGGATGGTGTTAGCTGTGGGCTTTTCATAAATGGCTTTTATGATGTTTAAGTATGTTCCTTCTATCCCGACTTTCTCAAGGGTTTTGATTAAGAAAGGGTGCTGGATTTTGTCAAAGGCCTTTTCTGCATCGATTGACAGGATCATATGGTTCTTATCTTTTCTTTTATTAATGTGATGTATCACGTTGATTGATTTGCGAATGTTGAACCAGCCCTGCATCCCAGGAATGAATCCCACTTGATCATGGTGAATAATTCTTTTTATATGCCGTTGAATTCGATTTGCTAGTATCTTATTGAGAATTTTTGCATCCATATTCATCAGGGATATTGGCCTGTAGTTCTCTTTTTTTACTGGGTCTCTGTCTGGTTTAGGAATCAAAGTAATACTGGCTTCATAGAATGAGTCTGGAAGTTTTCCTTCCCTTTCTATTTCTTGGAATAGCTTGAGAAGGATAGGTATTATTTCTGCTTTAAACGTCTGGTAGAACTCCCCTGGGAAGCCATCTGGTCCTGGACTCTTATTTGTTGGGAGATTTTTGATAACCGATTCAATTTCTTCGCTGGTTATGGGTCTGTTCAAACTTTCTATTTCCTCCTGATTGAGTTTTGGAAGAGTGTGGGTGTTTAGGAATTTGTCCATTTCTTCCAGGTTGTCCAATTTGTTGGCATATAATTTTTCATAGTATTCCCTGATAATTGTTTGTATCTCTGAGGGATTGGTTGTCATAATTCCATTTTCATTCATGATTTTATCTATTTGGGTCATCTCCCTTTTCTTTATGAGAAGCCTGGCTAGAAGTTTGTCAATTTTGTTTATTTTTTCAAAAAACCAACTCTTGGTTTCGTTGATCTGCTCTACCGTTTTTTTAGATTCTATATTGTTTATTTCTGCTCTGATCTTTATTATTTCTCTTCTTCTGCTGGGTTTAGGCTGCCTTTGCTGTTCTGCTTCTGTTTCCTTTAGGTGTGCTGTTAGATTTTGTATTTGGGGTTTTTCTTGTTCCTTGAGATAGGCCTGGACTGCAATGTATTTTCCTCTCAGGACTGCCTTCGCTGCATCCCAAAGCGTTTGGATTGTTGTATTTTCATTTTTGTTTGTTTCCATATATTTTTTGATTTCTTCTCTAATTGCCTGGTTTACCCACTCATTCGTTAGTAGGGTGTTCTTTAACCTCCATGCTTTTGGAGGTTTTCCAGACTTTTTCCTGTGGTTGATTTCAAGCTTCATAGCATTGTGGTCTGAAAGTATGCATGGTATAATTTCAATTCTTGTATACTTATGAAGGGCTGCTTTGTGACCCAGTATATGATCTATCTTGGAGAATGTTCCATGTGCACTCGAGAAGAAAGTATATTCTGTTGCTTTGGGATGCAGAGTTCTAAATATATCTGTCAAGTCCATCTGATCCAATGTATCATTCAGGGCCCTTGTTTCTTTATTGACTGTGTGTCTAGATGACCTATCCATTTCTGTAAGTGGAGTGTTAAAGTCCCCTGCAATTACCACATTCTTATCAATAAGGTTGCTTATGTTTATGAGTAATTATTTTATGTATTTGGGGGCTCCCGTATTTGGCACATAGACATTTATAACTGTTAGCTCTTCCTGATGGATAGACCCTGTAATTATTATATAATGCCCTTCTTCATCTCTTGTTACAGCCTTTAATTTAAAGCCTAGTTTGTCTGATATGAGTATGGCTACTCCAGCTTTCTTTTGGCTTCCAGTAGCATGATAAATAGTTCTCCATCCCCTCACTCTCAATTTAAAGGTGTCCTCAGGTCTAAAATGAGTCTCTTGTAGACAGCAAATAGATGGCTCTTGTTTTTTTATCCATTCTGATACCCTATGTCTTTTGGTTGGCGCATTTAGTGCATTTACATTCAGTGTTATTACAGAAAGATACAGGTTTAGAGTCATTGTGATGTCTGTATGTTTTATGCTTGTAGCGATGTCTCTGGTACTTTGTCCAGAGAGCCATTTTTAAAAGGAATACTTCTAAATTCCAAAATTCACATATTTTAAGCAAGTGGAAATCAAGTAGTGGTGTTGGACAACAAGAGCATATTATGAATCAAGAAATATTTTCTAACCAGATTTTCACCCCATTCTCTCTGGCAAACTCCTAGACTTTTCCTTCTCTGAGCCTGAATCTCCAGTTTACTTCCTTATGTCAATTGTTTCCAAAATGCAAATCCAATCATTATTTAATTATTAACCTTATCTAGAGTTCCTAGTACAGTACCTGGCAAAGATCTACTGAGTAGGCACTCGATATTTATTGAATGAGTAAATGAACTGTTGAAATCAGTGACTCATACTTTACTCAGCAAAATACAAATGGTGTTTTTAATTAATTCAGCAACATATGGTATTGATTCTAAATGTGTTTTATTAAACAATAAGCAAGCACCCAGATAGTGATACTACAAAGGTAATTTTGCTACCAGAATATAATTATAGTAAGGCATTACTAATTTGTTAAATACTGACTATTAATATGCTTTAATCAGCCTTTCATCAAGCTGTGCAGTAATCTTTCTTTGAGGTAAGTAGGCACTATTCTTTTCCTAACAAGATAAATTATTTTCCAATTTCAGTTATTATGTCCCCTAGAACGTGCTTTGTCCTTTTAACCCTAACCTCCCCCCAGAGTCACCACCTTGGGGGGGGGGGGGGTTGCGGGGGGAGGGGGCGCGGACGACCAGGAGACTGGAGCCTGGAGGCGGTTTTTCCTTTGCTGCCTCAGGAGGCGCCAGGGCGCTGAAGCCCAGAAAGAGGGGACCCCACAGAGCAGACGTGTGGGCTGCGGGTTGCGGGCTGTGGGCTACGGGCTCTTGGCTTCCCTGGACCCCAAGTGCTGGCGCTTGGCACTTGGTCCTCCATGGCTGGACTCTCCACGTTCTCCCCAGTGTTCACTCTACTTTCTCCCAGGCCAAGAGAAGTCGCAAAGAGTGAGTGGTGTGCAGAAATGTTTAAATGCTTTAGCTACCAGATTTCTCTTTACTCAGTAGCAGTAAGGAAGTACCTTAGACCCAAGCAAGAGAGGCCTTATTATGGATCCCTTCTCTGGCATTTGTCCAGGGGCACCTCCCCCACCCCTGACCACGAAGGAGTCTGCAAAGTCAAGAGGATGTGCACACCCAGAGCCCACACCCCCTCTCCTAGACCACCATCTTGAGTGTCTAGGACCCCTGAGTTCCCAGGTCAAACAGCACAAGCTACTTCCAGAACCTGTGGAACACCACTTTCCAGAGTACCTCCTCCAGAGACTGATTCAAACCTAGAGTGCTCCCTGCTCAGCTTTAGAGGGTGCACCCAGCAGAGATGGGTGCCCACACAAAGGCATGCAGGACAGAGGCAAGGATGAGAAGACAGGGGCTGGCCTCAGGCCAAGGACCAGAGTTTGCTTTCCCTGTGTCACACACCACCACGGAGACCAACAGTTCTAAAATCAAAGCTGCCTTTGAAAATTACTGGAAAATCATGCATCATGATGTTGGTTAACTTTTGGAGGTGGAATTGTGGGTGGTTTTTTCCTATGTGTTCTATATTTGTTTTGCCTCAGTTTTTATGTCTGTAAAATGAAAATAATAATAGGATATTTGTCATAAAATTGTTATAAAGACTAAATGAGATAACCAATATAAAGCTTGAAGCACAATGGATAAATGCTTAACTACAGCTTTTATTACACAAGTACTAATTTTGTAACTACAAATACAGGCAATAAATGCTATTTTAAAAATCTGATTTAAAAAAATCAGCCTTCCAGGTTGCCATGAAGGTGTGTGTGCAGGGAGCATCTCTTTACTTGCTAGATGAGATGAGATGAGATGAGATGAGATGAGATGAGATGAAATAGAAAGAGGGAAGGAGGGAGGGAGGAAGGAAGGAAGGAAGGAGGTAGGAAGGATGGAAAGAGAGAGGGAGGGGAGAAAGAAAAAGTGTATGCGTCAAGAAGGAAAGTAAAAGCAGATACAGTTTAGTAGCTTGATGTATAAGTTTTCAGAATTCAGATATATGGTTTTCAGACCTCTATTTATACTGATGTCCCCAGCTTTGCAAATGTTAAGAGTGCTTTCTTCAAATTCAGATATCCAAATGTACTGAATATGCTTAATGAAATATAACAAGTGAGATCCTGCCCATTTAAACCTTTGAGATCTCCTGTTCTCAAATTTACCAACAGAGGTGCTTGGTCCAAATGAATAAGTTCTCTTGAGACAGCCTATGAAGATCAACAAAGTTCATCTCCAGTGGTAATATTCACAAATAATGATAAAGTTTACTGAGCATTGAGCCCATCCCAAGTATAGCACCAAGTAATTTGCATACATTATTTTATTCAATCCTTAAAATTCTAAGGTAGGTAGATAACTGTATTATTTTATTTTACAAATGATGAAACTAAGGTATAGAGAAGTTCAGTAACTTGACTGAGTTTCCACAGCAAGAAAGAACAACATCGTGGATGCCAGCTGGGCTCAGCAGCCTGCCGAGTGCCAGCTCTCTGCCCCTTGCTCCACTGCCTCCAGCATCACAATCCTCTCCCCGCCTCTGCCTCCTCTCTTCCTTTAGCCCTCTTGCTATTGCCTTTGCCCAGTCCCACGCAGTCCTCAGGCCTCCAACTCAGATTTCCAGTTATAATTGCTTATTGCATTGAACATAGAGATTACTTTGGGCAACTAATGCCCTTCAACACACACTCTGGAGTGAGGGGGTACACTGGAATCAGGCAGACTATGCCCCCGGATGGGCTGAGACTACCGGAACTGAGTCACGGAGATTCCAAAGGGAGTGGGGTAAGTCAGAGGGTGGGGCACGTACAGCACACCCTGGTGTGGGTGTCTGCCACGTCTGCTGCACCTTGAAAGGGAAGGGACAGAGAAGGACAGAACTGAGAGGATGTACAGACATAAGCCTCAGTGCTACAGATGAGAAAAAGAGCATCCAAACTGAAGGAGAGTCTCCAGGGTGGAAAGTACAGTTTGGATCAGACAGAACAGTAAGTAAAATTCACTCTTCATCATTAAACTCCACATCAAATCCACACGTGCATTTGTTTAGTTAAATCAAATCTACGTTTAAAAAAAAAAAAGAATCTGGGGCGCCTGGATGGCTCAGTCGGTTAAGCATCTGACTTCGGCTCAGGTCATGATCTCACAGTTTGTGAGTTCGAGCCCTGCATTGGGCTCTGTGCTGACAGCTCAGAGCCTGGAGCCTACTTCAGATTCCGTGTCTCATTCTCTCTCTGCCCCTCCCCCACTTGTTCTCTGTCTCTCAAAAATAAATTTTAAAAAATGTAAAATAAAATAAAATTAAAATTAAAGAATCTAACCTATGTGTTTTTTGAAATGTAAAGTTGGGGGCAGGGGTGAGTTATAAATTTCCTCAAAACTAATCTGTGTTTGGGATACAGTCCATGAGCCCAAACAGAGAGGCAAAGTGTTCCCAGAGGCATGTCACCAGATGAAATAGTTTGAGAAGGAGCAAGGGGACAAGAGAACAGCATCTTTTCTTTCCATCTTCCTTTCTCTCTTTTCTTTCTTCAAATGCAGTGACTGAATATGCTTACTTTTGGGGAGTAGATTGAGGCACAATGATGACATCTGCCCTCTTTAGAGAGAGCGAGAGAGAGAGATGAAAATGATATTTCATTTAAAGTCCACATTTCAGTTCAACCTCACCCTTCTTTCTGTACAAAAGCATCTAGGGCACTCAAAAACTCTTACTTGCTCTTGTTTCTGTTACCATGACAACAGGAATCTGCTCTGAATGGACAGGAAGGGTAGGGAAACAAATATGTTTCAACCTCCTTGAGAAATACTTCCTTGTTGCTAGCATGATGCTTCCAGTGTTACTGGCTCCTAAGCATAGGTAGGGACAGAAAACTTTTCCCTTCTTTTCTAGATTCTTTGCCTGGTCTAATTATTAAATTGACATAAGACAGAGTAAGGAGAGAAACAAATTTAATTTCATACTAACGGGAGCCCATAAAAATATGGGACTCAAAGAAGTGACCAAAGCAGGCAGCTTTTATACCTTTTAAACAAGGAAACAATATATTTGTGAAGAACTGACAAGGCAAAGGGGTTGGGGCTTAGGGTAGCAGATTAGTGAAGAAGTAACAAGGTTTGTTTATACAGCCTTCTCAGCTGTGAATTCCCTACCTCTGGTGATAAGGACGCCTTCTACCTTCCAGGTACAGGGAGGGTATATTCCACATGGGAGACTTATTTCTTGCTTTTAGAAGGAGGGTCCTTCTTGCACCAGCTGTTTCTTTCCCTCTTTTTTTTTAATTGAAGTATTTGACACATAATGTTATGTTAGTCCCGGGTGTACAACATAATGATTCGACAATTTTGTAGCACCAGCTGTTTCTTAAGTAAGTTTAATTCAAAATAATCAATATGCCAAAGTGGCATATTTTGGGGTGGCATATTCTATTCTCCTTCACATATTAAGTAGTTAATAGAAGTGTCTTCAGGAACCTGATTCCCTCTAGCATCTAAGCTATGTGGCTAAGAAACAACCCATTCGATCCAATTCTTCTTCCTGATGGAAACCAGCACGTGGGGCTCACAGAAAGCCCTTTGTCAACTCTCAACAGCAGCCAGGACAACAGGCCTAAGGTTCTACACATACACACCCTATATTAGTCATGGCCACAGTCAAGGCTTGGTGGAGACAAAGCCAAGAACTCTTTGTAGAGTCTGAATCCCTGACTATAATTCGAAGAGAAGATTTCTCCTCCCAGCCACCCTCACAGCCAGCCTCACAGCAGTTGTACTTTGCACCTGATCCCATTTAGTATTTTTGAGTCCTACTGCATGCCAGACCCTCTATACAATTATTAGGTCTAGTCACCTCAACATTTTTTTGAAACAGGTGGTATTATTCCTACTTTTCACCAGAAAAACCAATGCTCAAAGAAGTTAAATAGCTTGTCCAGATTCACAGAGCCTTCAAGGAAAATATAACATTTAAATTCACTTAAGTAGAAAGAGGAGCCCATTGTATGGTCTGTATGTAATGCAGAAAGTGCAGGAAATGCTGAGCAGCCTCCTCATTGATTCACAACACACTAATCATCAGTGAACCATTTTCTTGGTCTTCATTCCCAGGTAGCTTGCACACTGAGGCATTCAGACCATAGACAATGTATATGATTATTTCATATATATATATATATATATATATATATACACACACACACACACATACATGATTGTATATAATATATCTAATATATCTATAAGTTGTGATAAGCATTAAGCAATGATGCCTTAAGAAAGAATTGTGACCTTATCCTTATGAAAAATTCTGCCCTCCGGAGCCCTCTCCCTTGCAAAGCAAATGCACAGCTTGATCCACAGGCCTGAGAGGAAGTGCTAGGGAACAGCTCTGCGCAGTGACTGAGAACATGAACTTGCTCTCAGTCCACCATTTGAGGCCCAGCTCTGCTACAACCTAATTGTGTGACCTGGGACAAGCAACTTAAAATTCTGTGGGCCTCGCCAAATGCAGAAATAGGTGTAAAGCATGTAGCTAAACCTGGCAAATAACACAAATATGAGTCTTCACATTATATTATTATTGTCACTATCTTCCACCCACAACCGAAAAGTCCAACCAGATGTCTGCAACGGCAATGGGAAATGGTGACCTCGATTATAGAACTAAAGCCATGGAGTATCAGCTTAACCGGATGAAAATATCTATTTCCTCTGCCCGTGCTGACCCAGCTCCTTTCTCTCCTGATGCAGCAAATGCTGTCAATGACCCACTTGCATGCCCTCGAATCTCTTCACCATTTTCATGCCCACTGACTCCTAGTGCATTTTTACTCCCAACCGCAAGCTGTCTCTTTCTGGTGGTCTGCCCTCCAGCTGTCTGAACCCGAATTTATACCCTTTGGGGACAACCTTAACCCATGCATTACTGACAGGTGCAGAGGATAAAACCCTTTTCTCTGCAGCCTGATGGAGACAACTTGAATGAGTGCTCTCCTTTATAGAACTTTCCCTCACACTACACCCTCTTCCCCTTTCAAGTCACACTTCCCAACCCCCTACCAGGGGACACTTCCTACTAAGGAAATGATTTTCACAGGAATCCTCTTCTTACATTCTGCTTCTGAGGAACCAACCTGAGACAGGCTAATGCTAACTGGCTTAAGCACTTGCTTTAAAAGCATGGTTAGAAATAAAACACTGGGATGAAAAATGTTTTAGTCTTAGAAGACTTAACACACAAGTTTTAGTATTCTCTGAGAATTGGAGAGAGTAGCGATAAGCATTTTTGTCCTTCAGTATGAAAAATGGAGGACTATTAGAGTCAAGAAGTATAAACACATTGATACATTTTGGAACAAGATGCACCTTCTGGGCAGCAATCACTCCTGAGTTAGAGTCATCAGATTTTTCCATTGTTGCTTGTTCCCAAATGAAATGTTTCCTAAACAAATTCAGAATGTGCCAGAACAAGTAAGACTTTCTTAGGTGCTCAAAATTACAAAGAGATTGAAACCTTTTAAGTGAAATACAATTAAGTCGAAATAAAATATTCACCATTTGAATGTTTAATGAAATCTTATCTAAGAGAATCTCTTTATCCTTAGAGCTTAGTTGTTTAAATATATAACTTGTAGACATTCAACAATGGTGCCCACTATTTTAAGGTGACTTTCTATTAGCTTAAAATGTACACAGGCTTTCACTTAAGAAAAAAATAATGCCTATCCTTGTGTGTTTTGTGTGTATATATAAACATATATGTATGTATGTGTAAACATACATAAAGATTAATTTTATAAGTTGAAGTTTCTAAATTAGACTATGTTCAAATATATGGGCACCTAAAGAAATTTAAATTAGAATATTGAAACAGTTTTACTTATATATTATCAAAGTTTTTTTTTTTTTTTTTAAGTAATAAGACTTATTTGCTGAAGGTGGGGTGTAAACTCATACTCCTTTGAAAGCAATTTAGCAGGAGCCTTTAAAAAGTTTATAATCTAGGGGCGCCTGGGTGGCTCAGTCATTTAAGCATCTGACTCTTGATTTCGGCTCAGGTCATGATCTCTTGTGTCATGAGATTGAGTCCCACTGTAGCTCCACACTGACAGCATGGAGTCTGCTTAGGGTTCTCTCTCTCTCCCTTTCTCTCTGCCCTTCACCAGCTCACACATATTCTCTCTCTCTCTCTCTCTCTCTCAAATAAATAAACTTTAAAAAAATAAAGTAAAATTAAGTTAAAAGTTTATAATTGAGTAGCTTTATGCATATGCATATAAAACTGAAATAAATAAAAAGCTTTGTGTACAAATATGCACATTTTAATAACATTTAAAAGGTTTTTTACCTTTTATTAAAGTTAATGTACTTATAGAGAAGGATACAATTCAATAAATTTTCAGTAACTGAACCCATCCATGTAGCCATCACCCAACTAAAGAAGCAGACTAAATAAATAAACATTAAAAATTAAAAAAAAAAAAAAAAAAGGTGGGGGGCACCTGGGTGGCTCAGTCAGTTGGGCGTCTGACTTAGGCTCAGGTCATGACCTCACAACTTATGAGTTAGAGCCCAACATCCCAACATTGGGCTCTGTGCTGACAGCGAGGAGCCTCGAGCCTGCTTTGGATTCTGTGTCTCCCTCTCTCTCTCTGCCCCCCCACTTGTGCTCTGTCTCTCTCTCTCTCTCTTTCTCTCTCTCTCTCTCTCTCAAAAATAAATAAACATTAAATTAAAAAAAAAAAAAAGCAGACTATTACCAGCACTCCAGAATGTAATAGCTTTTTTTCAGTTTATTTTTATTTATTTTGAGAGAGAGACAATTGGCGGAGGGGCAGAGAGAGGGGGAACACAGAATCCCAAGCAGGATCTGCACTGTTAGTGCAAAGCTCAATGCGGGGCTCAAACTCACAAACCATGAGATCATGACCTGAGCCGAAATCAAGAGTCAGATGCTTAACTGACTGAGCCACCCAGGTGTCCCCAGAATGTAATAGCTTTTTAAAGTAGAAACAAATTAATGTCCAAAAATAGAGAAAAATTTAAGATGGGACAAAGTAGGCAAATGTTAAGCAGTTTTAGCAAAGCCATCTAGAAATCCCAAAGGCAACAAGATAAAGCAGTAACTATGAAGATCCCTGTAGACACAGTCACAAACTTGCGAGAACTGTATTACTGAAGGTGTGGCCAAGGCAATGGGAAATTGTGCCAAGTCGCTTTATAAAGAATACCCAGGAGAATTATAGCAGCAAAGGCTCTGAGTACAAATTCTGCTTGGGTCATGTCAGGCCTTGCCTGAAGACTATGTAAATGAGGTCTAAATTGATATACAACCTAAACCAAATGCTGAAAGTGAGTAGGCAATCACAGAGGGGAGAAGCAAATAGAGGTGACAGTCTGACTGAGGATGGAAAATATGGAAATAAATCTTCGATGCTGAGTAAAGATGGAGTTCACCATCTTGCATCATATAGTGAAATATAATCAAATCAGATTATATCCAAAGACTACTGAGAAAGCCAAGCTTAACCAATTGATGTAACCAGCTATTACCATCTGGTTTATGACTAAGCATAGCTAAATTAAGCATGACCCTGAGATACAGACCAAGAACAAGTAGAATAATTTCAGAAGCCAGAGCAAAGAAGCCTAGATAGATATATCAATAACATTCCAACAAACAAACCTAATACAGCAGGGCTCTTGAAGCTAGGATGGGATGGACCTTTCTCACCCACATGTCCAGACTTTAAGGGGGAAACGAGAAAACCAGGTAATAATATCAGTATAGACACTCCAGGTTTCACAGGAGCCCTGAGAGAAAAAGGTAAGCTATGGATGATAGAGATATCTCCAGGCCTTCCACAGGACCAAGGTCAAACCAAAGTCATTGCAGTTGGAGGTTTCTCAGGCTGGGTAAAGATAAAACTAATTTGTTCCTCCTCCTTAATCTGCATAGATTTATTCTTTCTTTCAACAAATAGTTACTGAGTCCCTACCAAGTGCAACCCACTGTGCTATCCAGAGGATATGTCACTGAGAAAAATTAACACAGGTCCTGGCTGGAAGAGGCTATCACCTAAACTGCAATGAGGAAAATTACATTTACCAGCAAGCTAGTGAATTTCAAGGCCTGCACTTAATCTTTTTCATAATTTTGTATTCTTTGAGTCCCCCAAAACCTGTCCTCACCTCTATTGATGAGTCGCATGAAGAAGACCATAGTTTTTTAAATGTTTTTTTAAATTAGAGAGAGAGAGAATGGGGGAGAGGAAGAGAGAGAGGGAGAGAGGGAGAGCCACGATGCAGGGTTCAATCTCACGATCCAGAGATCATGACCTGGGCCAAAATCAAGAGTCAGAAGCCCAACCAATTGAGACACCCAAGCACCCCAAGACCAGATTTCTATGAAGGCATCTCTTATGCTTCATTACACACATTTATTTGCATATTGGTCTTTCCTGAGAACCCTGAGATCCTTCACATTGAAGATGTTTCTAATTTATCATTGTGTCTCTGATATTCAATGCAGATATTAAATAAATAAGTTAATATACTTTAATGAACTGTTTGCTATCCATATACTAAATAATCAATGACTTTTATGCTCCTGAATATTATTTTTTCCCATTTTGCTTTCCTTCAGTAAAGGTCCTTTTGAAAATTCTGACCAGGCTGGAACAAGTGAGGAATTGTTGACTCCTATTCAGACCAAGAAGCCAAGAAAAGAGGAGGTAATGGTAGCAAAAGTCAGTCCCAGGCAGAAAATCTGTGAAGACTGAAGTTGCTGAGTCAATTAAGAAAGTCAAGTTCCTGGAACACTCTCCTCAGACCAATGATTATTGAATTTTAGAATCACCTAGAGAGCTTGTTTAAAACACAGACGGGTGGGCCCTATCTCCAGAAGTTCTGATTCAGGTGGGAACAGGGAATTTGCATTTCTAACAAGTTCCATGTAATGCTGATACTTTACCATACACCATTGATGACCAATCTTAGCTGTACATTGGAATCACCTGGAGAACCTTAAAAACGCTAATGTCTGGGTTCTCCCCTACCCTGATATTCTGATTAATTGGTTTAGATCATAGTCTGGACATTAAGATTGTGCAGTCAAGGTTGAGAACCGCTGCCCTACACCATGGTGTACTGTAGGGTAGAAAAATTTTTCCCTTCTTCGCTTCTAGGTTCTTTAACTGGTCTAATAATTAAATTGACATAAGACAGAGTAAGGAGAAAAACAAATTTAATTTGCCCATAAAAATATGACACTCAAAAAAGTGACCAAAGCAGGTAACTTTTATACCTTTTAGACAAAGAAACAATAAATTTTGTAAAGAATTGAGAAGACAAAGGAGTTTTGGCTTAGGGTAGCAGATTAGTAAAGAAGTAACAAGGTTTGTTTATACAGCCACCTCAGCCCTGAATTCCCAATCTCTGGTGATAAGGATGCCTTCTACCCTCTAGGTACAGGAAGGGTATCTTTCACCTGGAAGATTTATTTCCTCCTTTCAGGGGGACAAAGGAGATTAGAGTTCCTTTCTTGTACTAGCTGTTTCTTAAGTAAGTTTAATTTAAAATAATCAATATGCCAAAGTGGCATTTTGGGGGGTAGCATATTCTGCTCCCCTTCAGCATGAAGCATGTTTGGAAAAGGTATGCAGGTCACAAGTCTTGACCCACCCTTTACCTTATCAGAAGCAAAAGTATCTGATTACTTTTTGGAGAATCTTAAGAATCAGTTAGAGACAAATTTAAGAATATTAAAAGGTCATAGACTCCAGATTCCCTCCCTTTGCCACATCCACTCAGCCTCCCATGGAGCAATTTCAGTTGGAGGCAAACTTTCAGCATTTAAACGGCTCCAACTACTAAAATCCAAGGGATTTTATCCACTTAGTACTTGCTGCACACACACACTGCTCTACGCACACCACATTCCCAAGCCTTGCACCTGTTGATGACCACTTGCAATAGCCACCTGTGCCCCACCAGCTCCATCTTTCTTCCCTGTTCCCACAGTAAGGTTTTTGTCTACCTCTCCTATTATATTTCTCTCCCTGTTTAACAATTATTTGCATTTCCTTCTTCCTTCCAGAATAATATGAGTTCCTTGAGGGCAATTTTTCTCCCTTATGGCCCTAGTACCTAGCTCATGTAGTAAATGAAAGCTTTTGAATGAATGTGGATAGTGTATTATTCAAATCATTGACTCCTCCCTTTGGGAGCAAAAGAATTTTTTTACCCTTCTCAATTGTCTCTCCATTTCCACATCTAATTGTTGGAGGCCTTTACCTTGGTCATATTTTTTTTCTTTTTTAATGTAGGCTTCACCTGCAGTTTGGAGCTTGAACTCATGATCCTGAGATCAAGACCTGAGTTGAGATCAAGAGTCAGATGCTTAAACTGAGCCACCCAGGCACCCCTACCCTTGTCACAGTTTAAAGGTAAAAATCGACTTGGTGGTATCTCCTACCATGAATTGCAAAACAACCAAATCAAACCCAAACTATTTAAAATGATGTCCCAAAATAGAATTTAAAACAGAGAGCTATATTAAGTGAACTAATTAAATAAGGAAAATGAGAATTTTGCTATTGCATTACAAGTTCTAGTTTTACCTAAACTAATGATAAAAGAAAGTGTGGAAGAGCAAAATGACTTCACAGTAAAACTCTAAGCCCCAGAAGATCCTAGCATTCCTTCTATTCTAAACTTAGCTCAGCCACTGGCCCACCATGTGAATGAGTCACTGTTCTTCCTTGACTTAAATCATCCCTCTTATAAAACTTGTTAAAGAAAGACGTCACTGCAAATTAGATGTTGTAGCTAAGTTTAGCCATCCTTAGGACATAAATATTATAACTTATGTGAGTTCAATCATTTTTGTTTCATGACTTCTATTTGGGCATGTGCTTAAATATGTGTTTTTATACATGCTGTAGCTAAAGATATACCTTACATATAGACATAGATTTTATATTTATATATTATATTAATATAATATGTATGCAAATATCCACAGAATGCACCTTGCACAGAAACATCCTTGAGCTATTTTAAGAGGCAGCATTATTTTACTGACAAGTTTTCAGAATTTAGCTCTCTGACTTGCCCCCAGCCTAACCTCAAACTGACTGTTCTCAGAAAGGCTATGTGAGTGTGTAAGTGTGTATGTCAAGGAGGGGGACCCTGTCCCTGGCTTCTCCTTAGACAATGCCATTCATAGTGAGCTATGCAGGCAGATATGGCACAGTGTAACTTGGGAATTAATGGAGTCTCTCTAATAGAGATACTCACCTATAGGCTTGTCAGAGAAGCCTGATGTTCCAGTTATCATTAGCATGATGTTCATTCTTTAAGGGCCTTCTTAAAGACTAAGGTGTTTTGCTTGGATTAGTATAACACGTTCTCTTGTAAAGTTTGCGCATTTAAAAATCCAAGTGACTGGAGAGGTTAGTTTATCCAATCAACCCACTACCACCCACTATTGTCATCTCTTTGAGATTAGGATTCTGAAAGAATGAGGAAAAGGAAGGCTGCAGAGGGAAAGGCTTGAGAAGCCCTGAATATTGCTTGGGAGGAGGAAGTCAGAAACCTGGAGAGTCAAGCAGCCACATGAGGGTCTCAGCATGAGGGAGCAAGTAGCAGAGAAGAGTCAACAGGGACACCAGAGGCCAGGTGAGTATCAGCAAAAGGCTAACCCTGGCCAGTGATCAAGGCTGACTGCTGCATGGGAGTCTACAGTTTACAGAGAACTTTCTCATGTCATTTGAATCTCATAAAATCCCAGTGAAGTAGGTATTGTTATGTTCATTCTCATTTTATAGAGGAAGAATATGAGATTCAGTAACTGAGTGACTCCCCTGAGGTCACTCAACTAGTAAATGGCAGAACCGGGCTGCAAACCATGGTCTTCAAAATCCAGCGCATCTTCTTGTTACATCTTTCTGTCTACATGTGTCAGGCCAAGCATTAGGGGATACTGTCCCCTCTGACACAGAGAGATGTGTTTATACTCCATTACTGTATTTCCACTAACTGTGGCCAGAACTGACTCAGGTTTCCTAGCAATAGTCAATAGGCTGCTCTAATATATCAGGGGACCTGATATCCCTGTAAACATAAGGCAAATGGCTAAAGGAGAAACTTAAGAGGGAGGCAAATGTTAAAATAGGTAAGGAAAGTATCCCAAACCCTCTAATCAAAGAGAGAATGTTGTTAACATCTTCTTGTGGCGTCAAAGGAAGATCTGAGACCAGGGAAAACAGATCTGGGGAGAAGCCTCGACTATCTTTTTTTTCTTAATTTTTTTTTAACGTTTATTTATTTTTGAGACAGAGAGAGACAGAGCATGAACAGGGGAGGGGCAGAGAGAGAGGGAGACACAGAATCTGAAACAGACTCCAGGCTCTGAGCTGTCAGCAGAGAGCCCAACGCGGGGCTCGAACTCACGGACCGTGAGATCATGATCTGAGCCGAAGTTGGACGCTTAACCGACCAAGCCACCCAGGCGCCCTGAAGCCTCAATTATCTAACCCGCGTGGTCACCTAGCCTATCCATTAACAGGGAAAACGAAGCATTCTTCAATTTCCTTAAGAGACTCATTTCCATGTCTCTTTCCTCTTAAAAAGGTGTTCTTTTGTATCTAATTTAAATGCTTTCCACTAGCTTTCTTAGGTCTGCTCAAGAAGAGATAATCAGTGCCATTTCAATCTATATTTAATACTTCAAAGCCTACTAAGAATCCCTTCTGTATTTCCTCTCCAGTAAAACAGCCACAACTCCTTTGATATATCTTGATAAAGCATAAGTCCTATTTTTCATGCCTTTAATCAATTCCATTGCTCATCTGTGGTCCCTTTCCAATTTTATCACACATACCTTAAGATGTGAAGACCAAAACACAGTACCCTGGATGCAGTACTCTAAGCAATAGACCAATAAAAGGCTGGTTTCCCAGCTCCTGAAAGAAGATCACAAAACAAGAGCCAGGGTCATGTTCATGCCCACTATCACTCCTAAATAACAGAACTGCCTTGCTGATTCATTGAATGTGTGTTCCACTTGCTTTCACTCCCCTGGGGCCATGACCTCCCTCCTCAGCTGTATCCCAGTGGTCCATGTTATGTAGTCCTTCTCATAACTCTATCCTGATCCTTCCTGAGCAACACTGCTAGAGAGGAGAGAGCCACAACGGCTCACAAGTTTAAAATGTGATAACAGTAGCCACTCCTCATTGTCATGAATGATTGGAGAGTCACAGAATTTTAGAACAAAAGGAATGTTCAGCACCACAATAAAAAAGAAGTAATTCACAGTATACATAGGTTGCTCAATGAAGCCTCTATAGGTCCAAATAGCCTAACAGCATTTGTAGGTGATTTATACACTTAGGTCTGTCTATATAAAAGGAAGCATTATCCTCATTCACCAACTCATGGGTTTGATCAACAAAGTGACAGAAACTGAGAAAGCCAGAAGAACCCAGAGCTTGTTGGAAAATCTATCACCGCTGGACTAGCATTCACTCAGCTGCTTTTCTCTCTTGTTTTCCCTTTCCACCTGCATATTTCACCAAGCTATTTGTTCCTCACAAAGGGGAACTGCTGCAACCTAAACTTTCCCATTTTTCTCCCTGAAGCAAAACAAGATTGTATAAGTAAAAGGCCCAGAAACATTCTAATTAGGCATCTAATCAACAACTAAGATTCAGGCAAATAAGAAAACAGATTCCAGTATCAGCAAAGAGCCTGCTGTTGCTGCTAGAGACGTCGCTAGCACATGTAACTCAAGCTTTAGCCCTTAATAGAGATGTCCTCGCAGCTGAATGCCCCAGGTCTCTCTGCTTTGAGGAGCTGAGGCCCTGCTGGCAAATATTTACTCAGTCTCAGAGCATCCTTTCCAGAGTGGTATCTTTCTTTATTCTGCTGATGCAATGTAGTCCTATGGAGAACAGTGAGGTAGCACCATGTGCCCCTTACCTCACAGAGCATCCATTGTGGGGCCTGGGTTATCTTACATTTTCCCAGAATGAGTTCAGTTCTCTGGAATGTTAGCTTGATGCCTGCATTGCCAGTTGGGTAATCTGAAGTGGTCATTTCAATAGAGAGTAACCTACAAAACCAGTCAAATTATTCTATTTTCTTCATTTAATAGGTGAACTCTACTTCCAAAAGAATGTACTGTTATTTATTAGTGATATTTAGACCAATTAGAACACAATGAAGATCAGAGATATTTGCACTCCTACGTTCACTGCAACATTATTCAAAATAGCAACAGGTGGAAACAACCTAAACGTCCAATGATGGATAAACAAATAAAGAAAATAGGGTACATACATACACATTGGCATATTACTTAGTCATAAAAAAGAAGGAAATCCTGTCATATTCTACATGCATGGAACTTGAGGACATTATACTAAGTGAATAAGCCAGTCATAGAAGGACAAAGAGTGCATGATTCCACTTATGTGAGGTATCTAAACTAGTCAGGGGGTGCCTAGGTGGCTCAGCCAGTTAAGATATGACTCTTGATTTCTGTTCAGGTCGTGATCTCACAATCATGATACTGAGCCCCACGCCCATCCTGGAGCTTGCTTAGGATTCTCTCTCTCCATCTCCCTCTCTCTCTGCCCCTCCCCCACTCATTCTCTCTCTCTCTCTCTCTCTCTCTCTCTCTCTCTCAAAAATAAATAAACATTTAAAAAATAATAATAATAAAGTAGACAAACTCACCAAATCAAACGGTACAATGGTGGTTGCCCCAGGGCTGGTGCAAGGGGCAAATGGGGGATCACTGTTCAAAGGGTACAGAGAGTTTCAGTCATGCAAAATGTAAAGGTTCTAGAGATCTGCTGTACAACATTGTGTTTATAGTAAGCAATACTGTACCGGACACTTAAAATTTTAAGAGGGTAGATCTCATGTGTTTTTTACCACAATGAAAAAAGTCTATTCTCAGGGCACCTGGGTGGCTCAAGTGGTTAGGCATCCAACTTCAGCTCAGGTCATGATCTCATGGTGTGGGAGTTCAAAACCTGCATTAGGCTCTGTGCTGACAGCTCAGAGCCTAGAGCCTGCTTCAGATTCTGTGTCTCCCTCTCTCTGCCCCTCCCCTGCTCAGGCCTCTGTCTGTCTCTCTCTTTCTCTCAAAAGAAAACAAACATTAAAAAAAAAATCTATTCTCTACTTCACTGTAAATGGCAAATTGAATTGACAATAAAATTATATGCATATTAAAATAACACACACACATATACACAATAAGGATAGAGCATTTAAGAACAAATGAAGACAGGGTTCTAGGGTAGGCTCTAGTAAGGCCTACTATACTCAGCATGCCTAGATCTAGAACCAGGGCAACCTTTGTGACCTTACAACCTACACAGTCATATTGGACCCTGAGCTCAGAACAGGCCTGCACTTGGTTTAATACTCTGCTGTTGTTGCCTAGAAATTCTTAATCATTTTTTTAGAAAGAGCCCCATGTTTTCATTTTGTCTATGCCCCACATAATATGTAGCTGGTCCTGCTCAGAACTGATTGTGTCTGTTCAGACTGGTCAACCTCACATAGTTCAATCCACGTGACTGGAAACTGATGGTGTCTAATCGTTATTATATAATCTATGCACACTAGGGCAAACGGTTGTAAAATAAAAAAAATACATCAGGATATTAGACACAGGTAGCTTGCTAAAGGTAGTTTTTGTAACCATATAAAGTAATTAAGCTGATGGTATAGGGTATTGTAGTTGAGAGTAAAAGAGATTTGGAAATCTATGACTTTGGGCTTCCCTTCACCTGACAGGACCTACGCCTGAGCAAGCAAATGACCAAGGCTACCCTCCCAAGCACATCCCTAAGGAACTAGAAGACCTGGGAAACCATGTTCATCAAACCTCCTCCAGCCTGATATCTTCTGATATCCTTTGCTAAAAATGGATCCTTTGTGCTTGTCACAATAATGATAGAATATGTAGGTGTCCAAGTGCTTATTTTCACCAAGTCTCTAGCCCAGTTCTTTGAAAGATTTCTTCAGGGTCATCTAAAGGAACCAGAAAGGATACATTCAGAGACTTGAATTGAATAGTCTTGCAACAATTGGGTGATCAAGTTGCCTACAGTTTTTAAATCACTTGAATGAAAAACAAAACTAAGCCTAAAGTCTAAATGACTGTAGTCTACACAGGGATAACTTCTTAAGAATGACTAAAAATCAGTTATCTCAAGGTACAGACAAACACTTACCTCATAAATTTATTTTTTTCCCTCCCAAGGCAGGATGTCCTTCCTCACAGTAATGTCAGGGACATAAGCTACTCATTAAAATAGAATTGCTAACTTTAAACTGTTTTTAAAATGGGGTGCCTGGCTGGCTCAGTTGGTAGACCATGTGACTCTTAATCTCAGGGTTGTGAGTTTGAGCCCCGCATTGGGCGTGGAGCCTACTTTTTAAAAAATTTAGGGGTTCCTGGGTGGCTAAGTCAGTTGAGCACCTGATTCTTGATTTTGGCTTAGGTCATGATCACAGGGTTGTGGGATCGAGCTCCATATCGGGCTCTGCACTGAGCATGGAGCCTGCTTAAGCTTCTCTTCTCTCTTTCTTTCTCTCTCGCTCTCCCTCTGTCCCTCTCCCCCACTCATGCTCTCTCTCTCAAATGAATAAAAATTTAAAAAATAAATAATAAATTACAAAAATTTTAAAACTGTTTTTAAAAAATAGCATTCTCGGGGCGCCTGGGTGGCTCAGTCGGTTGAGCGTCCGACTTCGGCTCAGGTCATGATCTCACCGTTCATGAGTTCGAGCCCCGCGTCGGGTTCTGTGCTGACAGCTCAGAGCCTGGAGCCTGTTTCGGATTCTGTGTCTCCCTCGCTCTCTGTCCCTGCCGCACTCGTGCTCTGTCTCTCTCTGTCTCAGAAATAAATAAACATTAAAAAAATTAAAAAATAAAATAAAATAATAAAATAAAAAATAGCATTCTCCCTTACTATATCTTAAAGATCCTAGTAAGAAAAACAGGATCTCTCCCCAATACTGATGATAATAGAGACAAACACACACTGATTAGATTTATGGGAATCTAGAAGCCTTGCTTTGGCAGTTTCAATATCCTTTTCAACAGCCTTTCTACCAGGATGTCTGGCAATCAGCAAATTGAACTGGTTCACATTTTTGTTTCTTCTCCTTCCCTCTCTCTAATTGAAGCACAATAAATAATCTCATGATCAGAGTATAGAATCTGCAAATGGGATCATCAGCTTCCTCCATAATTATGAAAGTTATATGAGCAAGATGTGCCCCTTGCAAAATCACAATCCCAAGATAGCTTCCATCTAATTAATGCTAAGAGTATCATTTATTTCCCCACCTCGCTGTAGGACCAAGCATCTGGTTTCCACAGGCAAGAAAGTATATGACAATAAAGAAGTCAGACTGCCTTACTCTGATGATCCCTATTTACTCTCAAAGTGAAATAGCCAGAAGAGTTCTTAGCAGGGGACCATCCAAGAACATCTGCATCTGCAAGTGAGATGGAAAATTCCCAACCACTTAAGAAAGTCTCATGTCTATTGTTTGAATGTTTTCCTTTTTTTTTTTTTTTCCACTTCTCATCAAAGCTTAAATTTTGGAGACACACATATCAATGCACGAGGTCAAATATACTTGGGGCCCTTTGAGAAACTATCAGGAATAGGGCTCTAAATTGGTGGGCTATATTTTCTTAAAAAACAAGTTCATATTCATTTAACCAGGCTACAACTTTTAGTGAGCACCTACTATGTACAAGTTCTATGTTACTGTTCCCATCTATAACCTGAAAGCATAAGATTTATCACCTGCTTGGATCAGAAGAGAATAAGAAAAACAGAGGAAAACAATCCTGCAGAACTCAGACCACCTCAGCACATAGCACTTTAGGTATTCAAAGGAGTAAGCTTTGACACATTGTTCAAAAAATATTCATTGCTGCCCAAATCCTTCCTAATATCTAACCAAAATCCTTCATGTTATAACTTAAATTATGTTTTCTGTGGAGAATAATTGTTCAACAACTTCCATGGGATTAATTCCAATTGAACAAATAGTGATTAAGTGCCCATTATGTGCCAGAAACTACAGGTCAAAAGGATTGGAAGTTGAAAAATTATGGTCCTTGTGTTCTCAACCTAACAGTAAAAGATATGTATGCAACTAAATACTAAACTAACAGTCTGAAGAAATTCAGTGGGAAAACAGAGAAAGGAGATAGTCCTCCCTTGAAAGATTTGTAGCATTTCACCATTAAAAAGAGAGAGAGAGAGAGAGAGAGTAGAAGAGCATTCCAAAGTGGAGGAGCCATAAATAGAAGGTGATAGACAAGAAGAGAAAGGTAGGTGGAGGGGGAGGGGGAATTATTAAAAACAGGCCAAAGATTTTGGACTCCATCCAATGGGCTACAGGAAGTCATAAAATATTTTCAAGCCAGCATAGGGAACAAGCCAATCTCATTTTAGACAGATCATTCTGTAGGCAGAGGAGAATGACTAGAAAGGAGTAACTGGAGCCAAAGTGTTAGGAAGCTTATTGCAAAAACAGCAAAAGATTATGCGAATGTGGAACTCTGCAGAAAATGGAATTGGAAAATTCATAAGACTTAGTGACCAATTAAATGAATGCAATAAAGAGGAGGAAAGGGAAGAAGAATACTCTGAGGTATTGAGAATGGGTAGCATGGTGGATAATGATACCAGAGAGAAGGAATAAATGTGGATGATGATTTCATTGGGAACATGCTGAGTTTGAGGTACCCATTGGACATCCAGTGAACATCTCCATTGGATATTTGAATTCACTCACAAGAGCTGTGGAATTGGGCGCTATCAGACCATCACAGATGAGCTCATCCAAGGTAAAAGTATAGCCCTAAGAGAAAGGAGGAAGGACAGAATTTGAGGTCATTCACATTTAAGAAGGAAGAGGAGGCAATGCAAAAGACCGGGAAAAGAAACAGAAAGGTATGGGGGCAGAGGGAAAGCCGGGAGATTCAAGTCCTTGGAACCAAGTGAAAAGAAAGTTTCAGGAATGAAGGAATGCTAGATAATGTAGGATGGGGACTGCAGAGGTATTGGTTTCAGAAAATATGGGACAATTGAATACAAAGAAATTTCAGTAAAATTTTGGAGGCCATACAGATGGCAAGAAATTGAGATAGGAATTTGAAGTGAAAAAACATTTGGTCATAAAGGCAAAGAAACTGAGGGATTTGTTTTTCTTTGTTTTTACAAAGTGGAAGGCAAAGTTAACAATGAAGTTCGAGGGCAAGATGAACTAAGGATCTTGAAGAATATAAAGAACAAGTACAGGAAATGGAAAAAAGAACTGATGAGAAGTGAATGTTTTATAGATCCAACAGACATAGGTAATCATAAATGTATAAGCAAAGCTGGATGAAAACAGATCCAAGAGAGGCACCTGGGTGGCTCAGTCAATTAAGTCACCAACTCTTGATTTCAGCTCAGGTCATGATCTCAGGTCATGGTCATGGATGGAGCCCTGCATCTGGCTCAGTGCTGAGCATGGAGCCTGCTTGGGATTCTCTCTCACCCGCTCGCTCTATTTCTGCCCCTCCCCCGCTCATAGTCTCTCTTTCAAAATAAAACAAATAAACATTAAAAAAAAAAAAAAAAACAGATCAAAGATTTTTCCAATAGCCTTCAGCAACCAGGAGAAAACACATGATTGGGTTAATCCAAGTTTGAGAAGTGTTAAATGACCATAGAAGAGATGGTCAAAGAATGAAAGCATTTAGGGGCCCAAGGAGGGTCATTAAACTGATCCAAGGTGGGTGAGGAAATAGTGAAGGGAGAAAGAGACAGGTACCCTGGGAAAATGAAGGATAGAATGTCAGAAGACTAGAATGAGTCTCTGTTGAGTTTTGTCTTTTTTTCAGAACACTTTGTTTTTTTAGGGCAGTTTTAGGTTTACAACAAAATTGAGAGGAAGGTACAGAGATTTCGTGTGTATATCCTACCCTTACAGATGCATAACATCTCCTATTATCAACATCACTCACTAGAATGGTACATTTTTTTGTTTTTTGTTTTTGCCAAGGATGAATCTACTTTGACACTTCATAATCACCCAAAGCCCATAGTTTACCTTAGGGTAACTCTTGGTGTTGTACATTCTATGGGTTTGAACAAAAGTATAATGGTATATTCATTATTATAATATAGAGAGCTTTTTCACTACCCTAAAAATCCCCTATGCTCTACCTATTAAACTCTCCTCTCCCTACCCCACCGCATGCCCAGACCCACCTGCCATCCCCAGCAACTACTGATCATTTTATTGTCTCCAAACTTATGATCATATAGTGAGCTTACATAGTGATACACATTTAAGTTTTGTCCATATCTCGTCATGGCTTGATAGTTCATTTATTTTTAATACTGAATTTTCCATTGTCTGGACATACCATAGTTTATTTATCTATTCACCTACCAAAAGACATCTTGGTTGCTTCCAAATTTTGTCAATTATGAACAAAGATGCTCAAAACATCTATGCACAGGTTTCTGTGTGGACCTAAATCCAGCCCGATTGTTGGATCTTACGGTAAGAGTATGCTTAGTTTGTAAGAAACAGCCAAACTGTCTTCCAAAGTGGCTCTCTACTGCATTTTATCACAAGTTTCATGGGTGTAGGCAATGGCAGCAATGACAAAATAGTAGTTTGTACTCAGAGAACAAAGGTTTTTTTTGAATGTTTATTTATTTGAGAGGGGGTGGGGCTGGTTTGGGGAGGGGCAGAGAGAGAGGAGAGAGAGAGGCTCCTCAATGACAGTGCAGAGCTTGATGCAGGGCTTGATCTCACAAACCTCGAGATCATGACCTGAGCCAAAGTCAAGAGTTGAATACTTAACCAACTGAGCCACCCAAGTGCCCCAGAGAGCAGAGTATTTTTAAAAATTTCAGAAGTAGAGCACTTCTAAGACACTAGTAGTTCAAAGAAATAGCATAGTTGATAGCAAAAGATGGGGAGGGCTCCTCAAAGGAATAGTTCTTACTATAGTTTTAAAAAGTTACTAGGGTTCACTTCTAGGCATTTTATCATTTTAAATATTAAAACATTGAAGTAGAATTTTTTAAAAAAATTTTAATGGTTATTTTTGAGAGAGACAGAGTGCAAGCAGGGTAGGGATAGAGAGAGAGGGAGACACAGAATCCAAAGGAGGCTCTAGGCTCTGAGCTGTCAGCACAGAGCCCAACTCACAACTCGAACCCAAGGACCACAAGATCAAGACCTGAGCCAAACTCAGATGCTTAACCAACTTAGCCACATAGGCACCCCTAAGGTAGAATTTTAGCAAAGAATGTGAAGTCTTTGAAATATTGAGGCACTGGAATTTGTAAAACTTCCTGTTGGCTGGAACCTTGCATACCAGTTTTAAAACCCTCTTCTGCATTCTGAAGAAAAGATACTGAGCCAGCTTGAGTTGAGTTTTCCATTACTTGGAACACAGGTCCTAACTGGTATTACAAATAACAAAAAAATGGCTTAAGCAATGAAGGGGATTTGTTGGCTTATTTAACAGGAAAGTCCAGTAGTAGTTCAGGCTTCAGGGTTGGTTTGATTCAAGGGATCAATGATGTTGTCAAAGACAATTTTCTTCTTGTCACTCTTCTCTTTCATGGTATCATCTCCACTGTAAGGCCGGCATCTTATATGGTACGTTACATTATATACCACACCACTCAGAAGGAAAATAGTAAGTTCTTTCCCGGGAGAAAAAAATCCAGCAAAAATTCCAGAAAAAAAAAATTCTTCTCTGATCTCACCATCCTAAAATAGATCACATGCCAAGCCCTGAATTGTGGTCAAGGGTACAATTATCCTGATTTGTTATATCCAGAAGTGAAGTTAATGTCTCATGAAAGCCAAGAGGGACATGTGGTCAATGGAGCAAAAATCAGGTAGGTAATAAGAGAAGGGGAAATGTGCACAGATACATTTCATACTGTCTATATTCTTTTAGGTTTATAGGTAATTTTCCTCCCTGAATTAGGATTCTGTAATATACAGCAAAGATATAGCCAAGAAGAAAATAAATTTAGACCAGATAATATCACCTAATATTCCATTGTTTTTAAAAAATATTTTTCATTATGTCCTTTTTCCTGTCTATGAAACTCATGTTCAAATCATATCTCTGTTGATGGGACAAGTTTCTTTGGCAGCTGCAGATAACTACTCTGTAAATTATGACTTTGAGGGCAACCCAGCTCCCAGTCTCTGTCTCAAGAAATCCCTTTTTCCTTTAGTTTAAGAAAAAATCATTACTGTTTTGAGTCATAAGGTAAATTCTCTTTAGCATGAAAATATGATCCTTTTCTTTATCAGAATGAGAAAATAAAGACCTAGTGCGTTGAGTCTATTGCAGCCTTTTGCCTATATGTGAACTTAAATTTCATTTTATCTTATGGCAGGAACACGTCTAATTAAAAATGTAGCTTTTCCTGGAGGAAGATCTAGTTTGATTTATTATGAACACCTAATTAGTAAGGTAATTTCACTTCCTACATAAGGCTTTGTGGCTGCTGTCCTACTAGACTAAGTGGAAGATGTCATAGTGAATTCTGTAAGTCCTCTGGTTATTTCAGTCACTCAAGAGATATTTACTATGTTCCCAGAAGTGTTCTGGCACTCAAGTGCAACACACTGGCCATGGCCTCCAGGAGGTCATCTAGCTGGGAAGACAGCCATGCACATATAAAACAGTTAAGAAACAGGGCAAAGCAGTGTGAAATTAGAGATCAGAAGTAGTACTACAGAGGGTAAGGGTCACGGGAGAACAGTGTGAGGGTGAAATGGGAGGAATGAAGCTATGGTCACTCTGACAGGCTGAGGAAGATCCCTAGAAAAAGAGGGCATGAGTTGGACCTTCCAGAATATTTAGATAGGGTAACAGAGAAAAGACATTGGGGCATAGAGGGATGGTTGGGAGATGAAAAGGAGCAATAGCATTTCAAAGATGGATATGAATCTGTCCTTCTAAAACAGATGGCTTGTAGTTGGGGAACAGTAAGAATGACCACAGTGGGCTGACCAGTTACAAACCACTGGGAAGCAGCAAGAGGAGCAGGCATCTCCCTTCATCAAGAAGGGTTACAGTGAAAGAGAAGAGCTCAGACTTGATCTTGGTTCCCATCTTATGACAGTGTAAACAGTAGGGTTGAGTCTGAGGTCATAGCAGGGCATCCAACTGAAATCCTCTTGTAAACAGTTGTGGGGACATATTCAAGCCAAATTTGGATATGATGCAATTGGAAGTTGACTTCTAGATCCACGGAATTACTGCCAACTGGCTGTACAGTTCCTTTCAGTGATTTCATTCATCCCTCTGTCATGTGATTCAATTGTTTGTACTCTACTTATAGGATCACTCTTCTTCCAGAAGCCCCTTGAACAGAAATGTCCAACCAGAATATAGAAGTAAAATGATGCTAACTATGGCCTTAGTGACCTAAAGGAAATACTGCAATTTTTCAATTAACCTAATGCCCATCCTGGGAGAATACAGCTTATTGATATATTTATTACTGTGTACAGAAAACATGACTTACTGCTTATTTAACATGAAAAAGAAAAAAACACCCAGTCCCAGCACACATAAATGCCTATCTATGTCACCAAATTCTAAATCTAGTGGTCGCAAATTTTAGTGCCCATTAACCTAGGATTTTTATTTAAAACACAGATTCACTTATTCTGGTGGAGGCCTGCAATCTATCTACATTATTAACAAGTCTCCCACATGATCTTGTAGCAGAAGAATATTCTTTGGAAAAATACTACCTTAGCTCTCAGGTGTTAATTAAGCTTTCTCAACCATTGTGCCTGGTCCATTTTAGGTGTTCAATAAATATTTATTGTATTGAATCAATGTATTCTCAGCCCTAACAGAAATAAGTCACACTTCTTGGGTATCTAGATATATCAAGTCTTCCAAGGAAAAACCATCATTTGATTTATCCCACATAAGAGAATATAGCAAATTGCTATATACATGAATTTCAGTCCAAGTCAGCCAATCTGTGGTTATCTCTATTTTCTTGATAGTTATCAGCCTCCAACCAAAGTAATTAATTTTCTTCATTTTTCCATTTACCACACTAGCAGCTTCATGGGGTAGGCAGTTAAAGATGGAGAACTAAAAGCTTATTCAATAAAACAACGTAATTATGAATTGTACTGTATTCATTTTTTTAATTTACTACAAATGAGATCTCTAGATCATAAGCTCCTCCCTAGAATGACTCTGGGCCTTAAATACTGAGCTAAGTTCTAAAGATAGTTTTTGAATCCTTGCTGAGCTTTGCTCATTCTTTAGTATTACTGTGACATATTTATTGATTTATTAATTGAAAGCATTAATTTTAGGATGAAAGTCTAGGAATTTAAATTAAATTATATTTGAATTACTATAAGCGACTTGCAATACTTTTTTTAACCCAGAAATCATCATGGGCTCCAAAATAAACACAATTGAGAAATTCATGGGAATTTCACAAAAAGGCTTTGCTTTAAAGTTTGTTAATATCAATTAATAAAACAAAAGAATCCCCAAAGGACTGTTCACATTTTCTCCTAGCTTTTTCTTTAAAGATAAAATACATTGTCTTTTAAAGGTATTTAATCAACTTTTTGCTTGCTCATGTTCTCTTTGCTTCCACCCAAAGCAATTTAATCAGAGATAGTTGTTTGTAGATCTCTAAACATATTTTAAAACCTCCAAAACTGATTATTTAAGTCATTTTTATACAGAATTTTATCAAGACCAATTTAGTCTGCAGAGTTACTTATAAAAGAATATGTTAGACTGCTATTTTAGAAGCATAACTAATACCCAAGTACTATCTCCCACCAGTGGGTAGTAACTTTCTGAATACTGAGCAATGCATATATACAATAGGGGATGGAAATTAACCTAAATTGTGCATCCTATAAGGGTACCAACATCTGTGCCTATTTATGAACTTAATATCTTCTTAGGCATCTCCATCTGAGTAGCTACTCTAAATTTTTAGCTGAATTCAGTTAACACATGAAGCAGATATTAAAGTACAATTTATGAAAATACATGGATGCTTATATATTCCAAACATGAAAGATCTTATGGTTGTTAAAGAAAATATAATACTTTAAGAGATCTTAGTTATTTCCTGAATGTCTTTTTCTCTCCAAACATTAGACGAGGTTGCATTGTTTACAAAAATTTATTCATACAAATTTTACACACTTTATATAACAGTTATCAAAGTCCTAGTTATAGATATCATGTGTGTAATAATACTTGGTTAAGATGTTTTTATAATCAGTTGCACACAAAATAAGAGCTTCAAGACTAACATCTACCTAAATTATCACTATATCATAAATCTGCTCCAGGTTAGTAAGGCTCTTGGCATTTCTAAAAAGTATACAAAAGATTAAACTGGGTGATCACTGTAAATGCTTGCAACTAGCCACGGGAACACTAAATTAGACTTCATAAATAAAAGGTTAACTAGAGCCCTATTTCACCACTAACAGCTGACACAAATACAGAAAACTCTGCCCATTATCCAAGAAACAAATAATTAAGACTAAAATGCAAGCCGATGTGTTGCAGCATTGTAGGGCCACTAAATAGCCATCTGTGATTCGTGGCGATTTAAAAGGCGAAGAAAGGCACTAAAGCTGCAAACTGCATCCCGTGTCACATTGCCTGAGGAGACTGCAGAATTAAAGAAAGATTGATCCCGTACATAGGACTCAGGCATAGATCGAATGCCTCTGTGCTTTCACTGCTTGCAATGTGATCTCCTGGCAGCATCCATCCCGCCTGGGAATGCAAATCCAATTCTGTTTTCTTTGATTTATGACTTCATATTGAATCAAATCCATAAAGGAAAAGGAAAGGTCCTTTAAACTTTACAAGCTAATGTTTAATCTTTTCTTGTTCTCTTTTTTTATTTTCCAAAAGAATTTGTGCCTGAATTTTGGGAGTTTGGCTTGTTTGCCTGCTGTAGCTTTATCTGGCTGCTGGGTGAAGGTTCTTTTGTTTATAGAGATTACTCACATGTTCAAGGAATTGATAGGAAACAGACAGACATGCTTTCAGTAGCCAGGAAAGGATACAAAGGGGGAGGTTCTCAGGGTCTGTTGGAGCTTGCTTACTTCACTCTTGACCACAAATATAAGATAGTACTCATACATATGAAGATGAGGTTTAAATGATTTATCAGTAAGTAAAACTGAGCAACATGTGAACACTACACATTCTAATATGACAAAGGTTGGTTTTATGAAATAAATTTTACTAAGCAATAAGCCATAATGTAGAAAAATACACTTTACCTACAAACTCAATAAACAAGAAACAAAAGGTTCGTTCATATTTAGTGCATAATTACTTACTGGTAACTACACAGGGGTTCCTAAACTTTACAATTAAGTACTCACATCAAACAACCAAAAAAGAAGCATTCACAAGTTTAAGAGAAATGAATGAAAAATGGTAAACGGTACTTCAACAGTGCAGAAGGGTGGGAAAGAAGAGTCTTCAGAAAACCGCCAAAGAAAAGGATGGCTCCTACAGAGCCGTATTCAAAGGGGAGTATCCTGGTCATTTCACAAGATGAGAAGCATTGACAGCACTGGAGAAAAACACATTGTACTTTGCATCCATTTCCAATATCCAGCGCCCAAAGTCAGTCAGGCAGAGGACCTACAGTGGGGCTGGGCTTACCCTCCGCGTCCCAGACGCAGGGCAGCTCCAAACCAGTCCCTCTCCAGGGTCCTCCTCCTCCGACTGCCTTATGCTCTGCCTCTTCCAACATACCTACATTTCCTTCTCTTTGTTCCAATTGCCCTAACCTTGGGATATTGGGTTTCCTGGAAGTACAGAAAAGGGAGCTTCACGGGAGCTTCAAGACCCAAGTCTCCCTTCTCTGTACAACCCCCCAACACTTTCCCCAGGGGGTGGTGTGAATTCTGGGGAGAAGCACAATTTGGATCGAGCTGTTGTTTTTTTATCAGGAGAATTTCCTTCTGGGCTGAGAGTCTAAAGAGAGACAAATGCACATAAAAGTAGAACCAAAGAAAGCAGAAGTATTGGAATTGCCACCCAGTGAGGGGGACAAAGGGGGACAGTGCCTAGTTGAGTTCCTCTGGGACTGAAGCAGCCTGGCCCAGAGACTCACTAGGAAAGAACACCCTTCAGCAATTCTCCCAAATCATTACCTCCAAATCTCCCTGGAGCAGGGCATCATTATGTACAGTAGCAAATGGTCAGTATTAATATCTTCAGGCCTGTCATGGATAAAAATACTATCCTTTTAATTCCATTTTATAAAAATAGGAGTAATATTCAAAACAATGATTGTCTATTTTTCTATTTATTTTATATAAAAACATAAACAGCTCAGGCGAATTTTCAATCCTTGTGCACACTTTGTATGAACTGCTGTCTATTATACCTATATATATTCTTAATATATATATTTGTAATATATATATATATATATATATCAATAATTGGTCCACAAAGTATATCTGTGCATTCTCTAGTGCTTTGTAAAAAGAAAAACAATATTATTATCAAAATATTCATTTAATGGCTTTACTTCATACATAAATACATGTTTGGATAGAACACATGAGAGATGACTGTTCAGTCAGTTGGGAAAGTGACTTTTCATAGTGTCAGGATTGTATACACAGGGTAGCTGGTAACTCATCGCTACAAATAAGCTATTCGGCGTCCTTTGTTTTTAACCCTTTGTTTATACCTTTTCCCTAGGACTGCCGCCAAGTATTTCTTGACAGCCATTTGTTTCCGGTAGCGGCTGTAGCTGTCGGTGAAGATTCCGTCTGAGTGGCGCTTGGAGAGAGGCTCTGAGTCGTCTTCCGGGCCGCCGCCTAGGTTCCCACTGCAAGGAAAGGAGTCGGGAAGAGGGTGGCGGGGCGGGAGACAAAGATTCAATAGCTGTGGGGAGCAGGCGGGCCCCACCCCACGCGGGAGCCATCCGGGAAGGCACGGCTCTCAGGGCCCACGGCGCCGCCTTCCTCTGCCAGTAAGCAGCCGGGGGAGGGAGGACTGTGATGGAAACCCCTCACTCTGCCCTCCCCACCGAGGATTTGCTGGCATCACGTCCTTACAGAAGGGGCCCGGGACGAGGTCCAGGCCAAGGGCACGCGCGCGATTCACGCCTAACCTGTCTCCAAACGCTGCCCTTAGAGATTTGACCATCCGTGCTTTTGCGCTAAATTGTCCTAACTGTTCCTCTCACCCCCCACGTAGAGAGAAAATAACCAAAGAGCCCCAAGTGCCACGTTGGCTGCTGCCTGGGAGTTTTACATCGATCCCTCAATTCCTAGTCAGACTGGAGCACGCCTCCCCTTCCGCACGCTAAGTCGAAAAACGTGATGATAATAATATAAGTCGACAGGCTGTAGGCAATATTTTTCATCGCATGAATTATTCATTGCGAAAAATGTAATCTGTTTCCCCATGGGCTTTATTAAAATGTTGCCTTCTGCTGAGAGATGCTCCACGCAAGCTCTGTGCTCTGGGTTTGTCTGGCACGCGCAAAAGAACTGTTTCCCTAACTGCCCAAATTTGAAGATTTGTTGGTTTCGATTTGAATTTACACTAAAAGGATTTTTTTTTAAGTCATGCTTAGAGGAAATTATAGCAAATCATCCCGCGAAGCTTGAAGATTTTCAATGACTTGCGGGGGGGAGGGGGTAGTTTTTCTTTGTTTTTTAAATTCAAAACGGATCAAACTCCCCGGTTTCTCCGCCCTCTCCTTGCCTCTGCCGCTCAGAATTTGTTCACCAAACTTAAGGCGCCACATCCGAACCTACCCTGCGACCGCAGACTGGTCCCGAAGACTCAGCGGCGCACACGCACCTTCGGGCCCACGTGCACGCAAGGACGCAGAAGCGGCACCGCCCACCCCGCGCGCGCTCGCACGGACACCCACCCCGGAGCGCGCGCGCCGTTCTGCGCCGCTTAACTCTTTCGCAAACTCTTACCCCAAGCCCTTGGCCAAGAGCGTCTGCAGGTATTTCCTGGCGGACAGCTGGTCCAGTACTTTGCGGTAGGCCTTGTTAAGGATCCCTTGGGCGACATCTCTAACGGGGAGGCAAAGTACGCGCCCAGGGTCACTGATCGTGTGCCCCCAAGTGGCCGCTCCAGGCCCCCAGCTGGGCACTCACGCGCCCCGGCGCTCGGGGACGCTGACGACAACCCCCTTGATGACAAACAAGACGCTGGCACAGAACTTGCAAATGACTCTTTGGGGAAGTTCCCGCGACTGACAGCGGAGAACGGGAGTTCGTCCTGCCCTCCGGGGTTAGCAGGCAGGGAGTCTGGCCTGGGCGCGCACTCACGGCCACTCCTTAGGTCACAGACCTTTTGGTCCCACCCGTCTCTCTTGTCCATACAGACCCGCCCGCTACTAACTTTCCGTCGCTCTCGCGGGTACCAGCCAGGAAGAAGAGAGGCTTGGGGGTTTTTATGAAGAACATCCTATTCTGTGGGCCACCACCCTGCCCCTCCCGCCACCTCAGTCCCGGGCCCCGCGCGGAGGCCGCGAGGGTGGTACCTCTTCTCCGAGGGGTAGTAGAGCGCGTAGGCGTCGCGCAGCGCGGAGGCGGGGCTCCCCACGCCCGGCGGGTCTGAGTCGTAGAAGTCCTGCTGCGGGTTTCCGTCCTCGTCGTACGCTTCGTCCTCCGGCCTGCCGGGAGACCCGGGGAAAGAAGGAGTGGTCAGTACAGATCCCTCCCCGGCTCCGCAACGACCCACAGAAAGGGGCTCGCGCTGACTTTCCTTCTTCCTAAAGGTCCCCACGGATAATTGCCTCTTCTTCCGGGACAGGGGAGGGTCGGGAGGGGGAGAGGAGGGAGGTTGAGGTAAGGCTTTAGAAAGTACACCCAACAGAAATTCCTCACCCCTCCAGGCGGCTCTCCGACCCCTCCTCTTTGTGGGTGAAGAGTCGCCCTGCAGGGCCTGAGAAGTCGAGATGTCTATGCCAACCTCGTACACCTGGCCACCAAAAAGGACCTGCCCCCCTACGGGGACCTGGCGCCTGAGCCACCCCAAACAAGCAGCCACGGGCGGGGACGAGGAAGGTCCTCAGAGACAAGACGCTGGCCGACGCGAAGACCCGACTGGGGAGGCCCGGAGCGATATACAGAGGGAGGGTGGATGGGTGGGGTGTGCGGCGGCCAACTCCGCAGCCACCCCCACCTAGCCTCTGAGCCCAGGGGAGCCCTTACCCGCGCAGATGTAGGTCACGGAGAACCTCCGGCTTCTATTTTGGGCGGGAGAGGATTTGGCAGGAACATGAATAATAGATGCCCCTAAACTTAGCCGGTTTGGCGGCCGCTCATTCTGTGTAGCATGGCTACGTGTTCTGGTGCCTCGCGCCCAGGGAAAGTGCCAGGCACACGGGACTTTGAAAATTGCTGGGAGTGAAATGGGGCTTTTAAGTCTGCTAAATAAATAGTTCGCGCGAATCTGTTGGCGATGTTGAGGCGGCGGAAAGGGAAAGGGTCAATAGGGGACCAAGAGCCCACTGGAGTGCCGCGGTCTTGAAGTCGCCCTTCCCTACTACCTCTGTCCTTCATGTAGGACGGGGAGAGGTGGGCTAAAATATATAACCCCCTCGCTTTGAGCCGCTGGAAAGACCCGGAACGCGGCCAGAGCAAGTAGCGCTCTCTAGTAGGGGTAAGAGTCGTACTTTGTTGATCTGCTCGCCTTTCCTCCGTCCCCGGATTGGTGAAGACAAGGCAAGCACAAGTCTCCGTCCGCCCCGCACCCAGCCCTTCCTCGGCGACGTGCCTCCTCTATATGGCCTAGCTTCCCAGAGTCCCCGGGTCTTTCTGGCCACTTCCATCCCGTGCCCAAATGCTGGAATCCTTATATTGAAGCCAGAACCCATTTCTCCGGCCAAGTCAGTGGTCCATAAGGCGACCGTTCTTGGGCGCGGCTCGGAGAAGCAGCTTTGCAGGCGGAAGGCGCGCTCCTGGCTGCAAGGAGCCGCGTACACCGCGCGGCGAGGACGCTGGGAGCTACTACGGTCCGCTGACCGCCCCGGGACTTTGGGGCTGCGTAAGGAACTCATCAGTGTCAACCGATTAGAAATCAGGGGTTAAGAAGAAAGCCACGGTTACTCCAGCCTCTGGCGGGCAAAGTTGTCCAGGTCCTGCCTGCCTGCCGGCTTTCTCTTCCTCCTTCCTTGCATCCGTTTCATCCGTTTCTCCCCCCTTCCCTTCAAACTCATTCTTGTTCTTTCTTCTCTCAAATCTCTTTTCCTCAACCATACCCGGCCAACACTCTCCCTCCCCAAGACAGTCTGAGACTCATATTGCAGCTGGAAAACGTATCACTTAAGAGAAAGCTCTTCCAGGGGAAAGAATTCGAACTGAAGTGAAAGGGAGATCAGAGGAGAGAGCGGGAGACCCCGCCCCGATAGTCCAGAACACGCTGTAACAAAGCAAAGTCCACGGGACCTTCACGCTCTACCCTCCAACCTGGCTGCAGGCACCAAAGCAGAACTTCTCCTAACTCAAGCTAAGAATAGGGAAAAGAAGTCAAGCTCGGGGCCCGGCCCTGCCCCCTCCCGCAGGCGGGGCTGGGGGAGGGGAGATTTCTCCAGCCGGCTGATGCTCCCTTGCTCAACCCGGGCCCCTTGGCTGCGGCGGTCTGGGGGAGGGGCGCGGAGCCGCACTGGAGCCTGCCCGGCCCTCGCGCGGAGCCAGGGCCACGGCCAGGGACCTGCGGTCCGACCCGGGCTGACGGCGGCGGCGTACTGGGAGCCGGTGGGAAGATGATTGTAGCTGGGACCGCGGAACTGCAGGAGGGAGACCACGAGGAAGTGTTGGGGGAAGCCAAGCCTCAGCTCAGCCCGGGCAGCAAGCACCTACCTGATTCCAGGGAACCGGAGTCCTGCGGTGGCAGGTGAGCAGTAGACGCTGCTGTGCATTATTATCCCGTAGACCAGGAGGGCCAGCCTCGCTCCGCTACACATGGTCATTCTGCGCAGGAGGGGAGAGAGGACACACAGCTGTCAAAACAGCCCCTGGTCTTTCGCCCTCCAGCCCCAAGAAACTCCCCGAGCTGGGGGAGGGGTCGGCTCCCAGTGTTGAATACCGCTTAATGACAGCCCGCGCGCGCCCTGCCACTTCCCTCTCTCTATAGTTAGAAAAAATATATATGTATATACCCAGGGCCCAATAACTCGCCAGACCTGGTGCGAAGGAAAGCTAACTCATACCCTGATGCTGGTCAAAGAATCAGCAAAGGAGTCGTTTGATTAGGGAAGATATTTTCCCCTCACCATTCAACTCTTACCGCTGCTAGGAGAGGCTTTGTTGCCAAGTAGGACGGCGGGCAAAGGGCTCCTCCAAGTTTCTGCGCTGGAGTCACAACCCAAGAGGCATCACCGTCTGGCGTTAGTGTCTGAGGAGCCGCAGGAATGAGCAGCAGCAGCAGGAGGAGCTGGAGGACTTATTTGCTGAGGCCAGTATTCTGTTCAAAAGTTTGCAGACGCACGGAACTAGGAGGAAGCGTGACAGGGAGAGAAGGGGGCGAGGAGAGAGATGTAGAAGGGAGAAAGAGGAGGCGAGGAGCTAAAGTGGGGGGTGGGGGACAAAGTGGCCTAAGTCCACCAGGAGAAAGAAGTAAGTGATTAAGGAAAAGAGGGAAAATCGAAGGGGAGGAAGGAAGAGGGAGGGCCGCGTCTCAGCCGGCGTCCGTCGGAACCGCCTGGTCAGGCAGTTGTGCAAGTCGGCAGCGCCTTCTCTACTGAGGTCCCTCTGGCTGCGTCTGAAGCTGCGGCTTCTGCTGCTGCTGCCGGTGGTTACTGAGGTGACCAGCCCTCTGCTCCTATTTATATGTGCAGTTAGCAGAAATCTATCTGAATGTGGTTTTAGAAGAGGCTTCCTTGTCAACATCTGTCTGCCTATGGCCTTTAAGTACAGAATATTTTGTTGCACTGTTGCGCTCCGATTTTTATTCATGGAATGACTTCCTTTTTTTTTTTTTTTTCCAGTCACGTAATGATCGGGTATCAGAAAAAGACGTCAGCACCCTAGTCCCTCAAGGAACATATTAACTATTTTGTGCTGTCCTCTTGGATGATAAGATCCGGAGTCATCGACTTCTCATAAACACCTTTCACTGATACAATCCAATTTTTAAGAAGTGCAATTATTTTGATGGTTTTCAATGTTGCCCATTTCTCAAGGATGGGTAAAGAATTCATACAATTTCGAGGATGGTAAAAGTCATGTTTTTAATTATGTCTCTATGATTTCTCTTTACTTTTCATCAAGCCTCAGCAATCAGAGCTCTGGCCTCTAGAATTAAGCACCCTCAAGCTCTCCTATTAATAAATTTAATTTAGATCTCCTAATTTCTTGCGTATGTTCTTTTAGATAGACAATTAAATGTGGAAGTCGTTTTGTTTTTAAAGGGAAGTCTTGGAGGATTTTCAGTAAATCGCTAATGAGTCTGGCTGTCGTTAACAGTCTGGCTTGGAGTAAATTGATTAGAGTCAAAGCGGTGTCCGGAGCGCGGCCTGCGGAGCTGTCCAAGCTCTGAGTGCTGAACTCTGGTCATTGAAACGCTGAAAATTGCCATTGGTTTAATTTTTCACCAGAGCCTCTAAATCTGAAGATTTGGCACTGATACTATTAATGTGGCAATTCATTTTCCAAGTCTCCCCTCTGTTCAGATATGCCCCCCTCCATCAGTGTCCATGATTGCTCTTAATGCTGAGAATAGTCAGACCCTGACTACATTTGAGTAAAGAGCATTCTGTTTCCTGTTAGTCCTGGCTTTTAGATCTCTAGACGGCCTATTTGGACACCTTCACACTTTCTGTGACTCTTACTTATTTTAAAGATTAGAATTGAGAAATTGTATTTTCCACAAAAATTGAAATTTTAAGAATTTGGGAGTGAGAAATATATTCTCCTTTTATTTACAACTTAAGTTCTGTTTGGAGAAATACAGACAGACTGGGAAAGTACGAGGATTCCCAGTACAAGTTCACTAGCTGAGGGCTTCTAACGGGAATCCCTCCACTGGGAACCGTTAAATTTTTTTTAAGCTGAAAATGACGTGGAAAGAGGAAAGCAATAAGGGAAGACTAGAGCCACATGGAGGCTTTCAAGCCCTTGAGCAATTTAAGAAGATTCCCAAATTTCTACTCCAGTAAGAGAAAATCAGGTCTATTTCTTTTTATGGCTCAAAGGAAATAGACTCATCAATAACCATTAGTGTGCATTTTAATTATTTGGATCTTAAGCAAAATTTAGAGGAAATGGCAATTTAGTGGGAATATTTCCTATTATAATTTGGAGCTAACATTAAAATAAGCTATATTAGCTCTGCATGCTTTTTCAAAGACAAAATTATAATACTTCTCATTTTGAATGCCTTTCCTACTTATTTAAGATTTAATATTTCCTTCAAGAAGACTAAGTTTTACTTATTCTTGGCCATGAATAGCCAGAAGCTACCGCTTCTTCTTAGTTTATTTCTGGGGATGTTCCAGATTGCCTGCCTGCAAAAAAGCTATGAACGTGGGGATGTATCTCTTTGTCTCCACTGCATATGTTCGCCTATTTATGCTGGAGTGTTTACATGCATGTGTTCCATGTTCAGCTCTGCCTCTGGAGTAAATTCGCACACAAAGAGTCCGCGGGGAACACAACCAGATAATGAAGCAGAGACGTCTTTTTTACCAAAGCACCCAAAGCTATTACCGACTGTGACTTCCCTGTCTTCCGTCTTGCTTCGCGTCAAAGGTGAATCCGATTAAAATCCTTACTCTTCCCTCCCACACGAATTCTGAAATGAGTTCAATCTGTAGAAATATTTGAAAATTTCCAAGACTCCTTGTACAAATTCACTACTCAACTTTAGTAAAGGGAGCCACCATGTGGGGAGATTGTTGACTTCATGGCCTATCAAAGGGAAAACCACAAACACCATTAACTTTGTGGGGAGGGTGATGGAAGTACTGGCTCTGTGGTCCGCAAGAATCTGAACTGTGCCCTGGCTTACAAGGGCTTGGCCGCTTTCACTCTGCTCAGCTTAGGCACTCAGGACCTAACTCAGCACGGAACTCAGGCTCAGCACTCCTAAATTAACGGCCTTGAGACCTGAACCCATTCAAGAAAGTGAAAAATTAAGCAGAGAATTCATTTTAAGATTCTTGGTCACTGACCTCAGGAAAATCAAGCTTCCAAAATCCAACTGTTGCTCATCACAATCTAAAGAACTGCCCAGCCCAACCCACAGATGCCTGGGGGAAATCAAGCCCGGGACAGGACGGTTCCACGGATCTTTCTGCTGCCACTGTCCATCTCTGATTAAGCCAGTTTGGCATCCTTTGAGCAAAGAAGCTTTCCTATTCTCAAAAGTTTTGGTCCTGGGCCCTTGAACCACGGGATTCCGGGAACGCTGAGGAAGGGGAGTAACTAGAAGCTGAGGATTGGGCTCTCAAACTGCTCAGCCCTGCAGTTGCACCCCAACCTTGCCAAATCCTCCTGCGCACAGGCTCTTTCTGCTTTCTATTGGGTGGAGACAAATACGGAGCGACTGATGTCTCAAAGACCAAAACTGCCCCCAAGTGCCCCCTGAGAGTAGTAATTTGCTGTTACCATCGAGGAGCATCCTACCTCAGAGTGTTAACACTGCTTCCACGGAGCCTTTGTATCTGGGGAGCGGCAAGGAGGAGGAGTGCATCAGGTAGCACTGCTGGGCTAGACAGGCCCATAGCCACCGGACAAGCACTGAGGTGCCCTGGCTGAGGAGGCCGTATTAAACTGCGGCTAGTACATACTAGTTCTTAGCAAATGCAGGCATCAGTCTGGCTTAAAAGGAGGCGTGGGGCCTGCATCGCAGATCAGAAGGACTCACAACTAACCCAGCATTACTGGGAGGAGAAGGGGAAGAGCAGGGAGAGTGAGGGAACTGGGGCAAGGCAGGCCAAGGGAGGAGAGCCTTCCAATTTTATACTGCTCTCACCGTTTCTCTCCCAAAGAGATTTTTACATTCTCCTAAGGCAACTGAGGTTAAGAGCGAGAGAGAACCCTTCAGATCTCCTATATATAATTGCAAACGACAGGGGAGAAGAGGGAGGGGATGAAGAAGGGACCCAAAAGTTAGAACTTCCAATTAACCAGTAACACAAAGGAATTTTACTCTTTCGGACAGCTCCACCCTGCCCACACAACCTTCGTCTGGACAAAGTAGAAGAATTCCCAGGCAACAACATTTCTTCCCAGGTTATGGAAGCTTAGACTGACATAGACTGGACTAGAGTGGAATCATGTCTAGTTCAAAAAGCTAGTGGAACCACGGAAATCTTCCCAGTGGTAAGTTTCACCTATGTCCTCTGAGAGCCAGAGGGACAGAAGGCATCAGTCTGGGGCTATGCCTCAACCTACCCAGCAGAGGCTGTTTGGAAATATTTGTTAAATGATCAAAGACCTTGAATGTCAACCCCTGATGTATTAACTGCTTTTTATCCTATTTGTCCTTAAGACATGAAAACATAACTTTTGGTCTGAAATGGTGAATGCTAGCTACAAGTCAAACTAATACTTGCCTGAATTGTTTTTCTTGTTCACTGGACACATCAGTCTTTGTTGAAGCTTCCAGCCTTGAAACCTCAGTCAACACTCGATTTAAAGATTGTTTTACAAACTGAGGGTTGATGGGGGGTGGGAGGGAGGGGAGGGTAGGTGATGGGTATTGAAGAGGGCATCTTTTGGGATGAGCACTGAGTGTTGTATGGAAACCAATTTGACAATATATTTCATATATTAAAAATAAATAAATAAAGATTGTTTTAGCCCTTGAAAAGTTGAGTTTTTATATTTAAACAGGAAGAATATGTCTTGTATATTTCCTGAGAATTTGAATTTGCAGATAGCTTCACAACATTAGCAAATACCTGGCATAGACAAGACTCAGTTCCCTAGGGTAAGGATATTTCTATTACTTTCCTTCTGGCCTAACTACCCATCCTACACATCCCGTGTGTTCACTTTTTCTTCCATGGTTATGTAGACTTCCCCATTGCCCTGTACCTCCACCATCCCCATCCCCTACCCTCACTGACTTTTTTTAACCACATAAAAGGACATGTTTGCATAAAGTATCTTCATAAATTCCTACTATAAATAATAGTAAATCAGATTGAAAAAGTCTTATATTCTCATTGTATTCATTTCTAGCCACTACTTAGCATAAGAACCAGACTACAGTAGGCTTTTTCAGTGAACAAGCTTGATGCAAACATCCTTCCCCCATATTAGTGACAAAAGTAAATTACAAACTATTCAATTTCACTCAAACTTTTTCTCTTCTGACTCTTCCAGAAAATGTGATGACTAATGACTCACTTCATAACGATTACACCTGTAGGGAAACCCAAATGTTCTGTAGCAGGGCATCATGAATACCACTTACTGGACTGCCTGCATCATGCCCTTCTGAACTCACTATGAAGTAAGACGCTGATGAGCTTACCCACAATGTGTCACAACTTCTCTGACCTTCAGAATTTAGTGCTTCACACACTCTGAAAGGAACCATGAAGCCTTTCCAAGCTGTATGAACAAAAGCATCTCTCTCTAATTCAGGAACAGAATTGCATGTTCACAGGGCCAAAAAATTTTGTCAGTTGTTTTAAGACAAAGCAGACCCTCTAGAAACAAAAACTAGGATCTAACCTTTGCTGCAGGTTTGGATGATTTCAACTATCTGACATCTATGGTTCTTCTAAGACCCTTATTCACTGAATGTTTGTTTCTTGGGTGCCAAAAATACATACCCCAGACTTCACTGTGTAGCATCTGCCAGATTCTCCCAAGATTTCCAGAACATGTCCTCTTAAAAGCCAAAAGGAAGAAAGTCTTCTCTCTACTTCAGTCTAAATCCTCAGATCATATAAGGCTTAATTGCAGGAAGAAAAGCATGGAGAGGATCCAGGAAACCCAATATCCTAAATAAGTTTTTGTGACCGCTTTTGCAAATGTTGTAAGGAAGATCTGTGTGCAAAATAAAACAAGGTTTTTATGTGTAAATCAAAAAAGGATATTGCTCTCTGAGTTCATAGCATCCCAAACTTCTGTCCTCTTGGTTTAGACTCAGCCTTATCTATCTGTGAATATATCTGTTTGTAATAATTTTGGAGCCTTTGTTTTTCATTATCCTCATTACTAGCACTTTGTGGTAATGATTATAACACTGAAAAGACTTTTTAACTAATCTTTCTCTCCACCCAAGAATACACAGGCATGATTTTTTTTTAAGTTATCATCTGCTTGGAATACAACTATATTTGCTGCACATTTACTATTTTAAAACTTCAAATATTATTTCTTTATGTTCTTTTCAATTCTTCCTTCCAGTGGAGCTGCATGATTTTTGCTACTCACCAGTTAATAGCAGCAATAATAACTATTTAGTGAACATGTACTGGGCTAAAATGTTGATTACAGTTATTTTGTTTACCTTTAAACAATCTTTTTTTCTAGACATACAATTATTCCAATTTACAGATGAGAAGCTGAGGGTCAAGTGGCTAGGTAACTTACCCAAAGTCACACAGGTTGAATCTCTATAATCAGAAATTCAAATTCACTTCTCAATAATTCCAAACAGTTTTAATGACCTTAGTTATTATACTGGTTTATGTATTTATTTTCTCTAGAGTTGTTATGAATACCAATACTCATTTAATAGGAGCTTTAATCTCTGACTTGACTCAACTAAGGAGAAAATGGATTTCTTATTAATTTTCAAATTAAAAATTATGTTTCATGTAATAGGAACAAAATGCTATTAACACAATAAAACTGGTTAAGTTAGACAACAAACTTTGCTTTATAGAATAGATATGCTTCTAAAAATATGTGCATCAATAGTGCATGTATTCTTATTTATATATATCAAATTGTAGAAAAGATAAAAAATCTTGCCATCCTAAGTCATTATTTAAAATGATTTCATACCTAAGACGGTAGCAAAAGTTTCAGTGATGTGTTTAAGTTAAAAAAAGAACTTATTATTTTGTAAGATCACCATTTAGTAGCCATTATATCATCATATCTTATTAAATCATCGTGTAATTCAATACCACAGAAACCTTATGATTGCCAGTGAGTCAAGTGTTTTGTGAGTCAAATGAGATGATATATATAAAAATGTTTTACAAACAATAGATCCTCCTTCTTTAACAGCAGGACAAGCCTTGTGTTAGCAATGCTCCATTTAATCCTTTTATTGCTCTTGTCAATAGATAAGACACTATTATTCCTATCTTTACTAATGGATAAATTGAGACTCTTAAAAGTGAATTAACTTGCCAACAAAGGACAAAGTCCTGGGTTTCCAGCCCAGGGCTAGCTGTTTGCAAAGTTACTGTGCTGTCTACTACCATTGGCCTGCCTGTTATTACTGTATAATTACCATTATTATTAAAGGGGAAAGAAGTGTCAGCTTTCATAAAAAACATAAGTTTTAAGGCAGTAGTTTGAACAATTTTTCTGGCTTTTTCTTGACATTTTCAAATAAATGAAGAGGTTATGTGTAAGTATCATTTTTAAGAATACTTTAGGGGCACCTGAGCAACTCCGTTGGGTAAGCATATGACTTGGGCTCAGGTTATGATCTCAGGGTTCATGAGTCCGAGCCCACATTGGACTTTCTGCTGTCAGCACAGAGCCGGCCTCAGATCTTCTACTCCTCTATCTCTCTCTGCACCTCCCCTGTTAGTGCTCTCCCTCTCTCGCTCTCTCTCTCTCTCTCAAAAAGTTTAAAAAAACATTTTAAAGAAATAAGTAATGAATAAGGTTGCATCCCAGGTATTAAAAATGTGATAGAGTTGTAGCAATTACAACAGTGTAGTACAGGTGAATTAATAGATCAAAGGAATAAATCAATAAAAACAAATAGGTCAAAGTATAAACGTGTAAAGAAATAAACACTATTGTGTAATTCCCAATGGAAAGAATAGAATACTGGGACAACTGACTACCCACTTGGACAAAAAAGAAAAATTAGATCACTATTTCCTATCCTACAACAATATGAAACATATTGATATGGACTAAATTTTTTAATGTAAATCATAAAAATACTAAGAAAATATATAAATAATTTTAAGATTAGAAAGGAGAGACTGACAATTTGAAAGAAATCCAAAAAGGAAGAGATTGATAAATTGACTTAAATATTGTTTAATTTTCCCTGTTGAAAGAAATACAAATAAAGTTAAATGGCACATGACAACTTGGAGAAAATGTTGCCATTGTTTGTGAAAAATAAGGAATTCAGGAGCGCCTGCATGGCTCAGTCAGTTAAGCATCCGGCTTCAGCTCAGGTCATGATCTTGCCATTTGTGGGTTCAAGCCCCACATAGGGCGCTGTGCTGATGGCTCAGAGCCTGGAGCCTGTTTCGGATTTTGTGTCTCCCTCTCTGCCCCTCCCCAACTCACACTCTATCTTTCTCTCTGTCTCAAAAATAAACATTTAGAAAATTTTTTGAAAAAAAAAAAGAGAAAAAGAAGGAATTCAAATTTTCAAAATATAAGGAACTTACCTTACATCACCAGGTGCTCATCCCAACAAGTGCACTCCTTAATCCCCATCACCTATTTAACCCATCCCCGCAAACCCCCTCTCCTCTGGTGACCATCAGTTTGTTGTCTATAGTTAAGAATCTGTCTCTTGGTTTGTCTCTCTCTCTTTCTCTTTGCTCATTTGTTTTGTTTCTTAAATTCTACATGAGTGAAATCATATGATATTTGTCTTTCTCTGATTTATTTCACTTAGCATTATACTCTCTAGCTCCATCCACGTCATTGCAAATGACAAGATTTCATACTTTTTTATGGCTGAATAATATTTCATTATATATATACATACCACTTCTTCTCTATCCATTCAGCTATTGATGGACATTTGGGCTGCTTCCCTATCTTGGCTATTGTAAATAATGCTGCTGTAAACATTGGGGTACATGTATCCCTTTGAATTAGTGTTTTTGTATTCTTTGAGTAAATACCCAGTAGTATGATTGCTGAATCATAGGGTAGTTCTATTTTTAACTTCTTGAGAGACCTCTATACTGTTTTCCACAGTGACTGCACCAGTTTGCATTCCTGCATGAGGAATGCAGTGCAGGGGGGTTCTTTTTTCTACCCATCCTCCTCAACACCTGTTTCTTGTGTTGTTGATTTTAGCCATTCTGAAAGGTGTGAGGTGATATCTCATTGTGGTTTTGATTTTTGATTTGCATTTCCCTAACGGTAAGTGATGATGAACATCTTTTCATGTTTGTTGGAGACACATCTTTGGAGAAATGTCTGTTCATGTCTTCTGCCCATTTTTTAAATTGCATTATTTGTTTTTTTGGGTGTTGAGTTTATACACCTGAAACTAATATTACACTGCTAAAAAATAATAAATAAAGTTACATTTACACACACAAAAAAATCCCAACTTAAAAAAAAGAAGTAAACCATTAAGTACAGCACAGGCCTTTTGAAAGTAGGAGTATCAAAGTATTTATAGACACATTTTAAAACACCAAAACAATGTCATAATTTTTACTTTAGTTTTGTTTATTTTTTTAATGGTGATTTATTTATTTTGAGAGGGAGAAAGGACAGCATGACCAGGGGAGGGACAGAGAAAGACGTAGAGAGAGAGAATCCCAAACAGGATCCATGCTCAGCGTGGAGCCGGATGCAGGGCTCAATCTCACGACTGTGAGATCATGACCTGAACTGAAATCAAGAGTCAGACAGATGTTTAACTGACTGAACCATCCAGGCACCCCTATAATGTTTACTTTAAAGTTATATATCTTTTTTTTTTAAAGAAATTAAGAGAAGGAAAGGAAATATGTATAGTCATTTATTTCTATACATAGTTATTATCTCTGGCTTCTTTATTCCTTCCAATAATTCATGGATCAGCAAATTAGAATCCCTGTGCCAAATCAAACCCACTCTCTGTTTTTGTATGCCCTATATGCTAAAATGATTTTTACATTTTTAAATGGTTGAGGAAAAAAATAATCAATGGAAGAATACTTTTGTGGCGTGAAAATTATATGAAAATAAATTTCACTGTCTATAATAAAGTTTTGTTTGAACATTAAAAATATATCTAGGGGGTGCCTGAGTGGCATAAAATGTTTTTTTTTATGTCTATTTATTTAAGTTGAGAGAGTATGCACGTGTATGAGAATGGGGGAGGGTCAGGGAGAGAAAGAGTCACCCAGGCACCCCTGCACTAGAAAGTTAAAGGCAAATCTGGACAAAAGGAAGAATAGAACCAAAGCAGCACATTAAGGAAGCAAGTGAAACAAAGGCAGGTAGGAAAAGAAACGTAGCTGAGGAGAGAGTCAAGCAATGCAATCATTAACAGCGGCCATGTCCTGTGTATATATAATGAACTGCCATAAACTTAATCACCAAGAATTGAGGATCCAGTCTTGTCTGCATCTGCAGGCAAAAACTTCTGCCTGTTCTCTGCATATACCCTCACCTTCAACTTCCATTTTGCAATCATTTTTCATCTTTAATAAATTGGGATAAAATTCTGGTCTCCCTCACAGGATTACTGCAACAGAATTCATGTATTAAAGCATATTGGGAAGCACTTTGAAAAGAAAGGGAGTACATCAATATGACAGAAACAGGTAAAGTGACAACCATAATAAATGTGCTGAACAGAAGTGGCTACAGAGCCTAATAGATTAAGGCAATCGTTAACTCCATCTAGTGCTTTTTAAATCTTGCAATTTTATGATACTTCCTAATGTGTTAAAACAGCAAGCTACTGTGCCAGCTTAATGCATTGTGTGCAGATAGGATAATCTGTGTAGAGCTGTCTGTGTGGTTTACATACACTAGGGCAATAGGGTGTGATGGTCATTCCCTAACAGTCCACACAACAGACACTTCATAAATAAGACTGTGCCAAGAAGGCAAATGTTTTGCTACATAAATGCAATCTCTTTAGGAAAACTGCATGACTCAGAGCAATAGGCAGAGGACAAAAGAAGGAGACCCCTGGGGGCTCCTGGGTGGCTCAGACGGTTGAGCTTCCGACTTCGGCTCAGGTCATGATCTCGTGGGTTGTGAGTTCGGGCCCTGCATCGGGGTCTGTGCTGACAGCTCGGAGTCTGCAGCCTGCTTCGAATTCTGTGTCCCCCTCTCTCTCTGCCCCTCCCCTGTTTATACTCTGCCTCTCTCTGTCTCTCAAAAATAAATAAATGTTTAAAAAAAATTTTTTTTTAAAGAAGAAGGATGCCCCAGCACCTTTCAGATGGACCACCAGAGAACTCTGAGATACATAGGTTCTCAATTTAGTGAAAGACACTCCTCTATAAAGTCAACCTCATTCTGAAGGCAAGACCCTTCATCTTTCCTATCCAAATGCCTCTGTTATAGGGATATACACATATTTTAGAGTGGGAATGATTTTGGCCTGTTCTCTTTTACTGTTGCCTAATGTGGTGCTTTTATATGTAGAAGCAAGCCCTCCCAAAATGTGATGCAAATGTCCCAACTCCTGAGCTGAAGGAACTCAGAATTATATAGAACTCTAAACATATAGTACTATAGAGAGCTGCACGTAAAGCAACAGGAGCTTTCAGGTCCATAGTTTAGCACTGTATGTGCAACCACAGTCAGGATACCTCTATAATATCTACTGAAGCCAAATCAAAATAAAAATATCAATAAGTATTTGTCAATTAATGTCATGTATGGAAGGGGCTAGAGAACCATAAGACACGTGAACTCTCTGCCATTGAGAACTTTACAATCAAAATGCTTTTTTGTAAGTTGTCTACGGAGTTCCTGGTATGGACCAAATGCGTCCCCTCAAAATTCTTATGCTGAAGTCCAAATCCCCAATTTGGAGGTGAAGCCTTTAAAGAGGTCACTAGGTCATGAAAATGGAGCCCTCATGAATGGAATTCATGCCATTATAAGAAGAGGCACAAGAGAGATAATCTCTCACTCTGCCATGTGAGGACACAGCAAGAAGGCAGCCATCTGCAAAACCCCAAGAAGAAAGCCCTCACCAGACACTGAATCTGCCAGTGCCTTGATCTTGAACTCCCCAGTCTTCAGAATTGTGAGAAATAAACATCTATTGTTTAAGCCACACAGTTTACAGTGTTCTGTTATAGCAGCCTGAACTACTGCTCCCAGTCAGAAAATATCTGCAGATGCCATGACTGCCACAAATACAATTTGTTTGAAATTTCCAGCAAATACCTCAGTTAAAGAAGATGGTTCATCAGGTAAGACACTGCCACTCACAAGAATAACTGCTGTACTGCTACCTGAGATAGCAGGAATGAATGTGAGGTACAGCAACTTTGCAAATCGTTTTTGAAAATCACTATGTGAGTGTTATGCTAAGTGAAATAAGTCATACAGAGAAAGACAGATACCATATGTTTTCACTCTTATGTGGATCCTGAGAAACTTAACAGAAGACCATGGGGGAGGGGAAAGAGAAAAGAAAAAGTTAGAGAGGGAGGGAGCCAAATCATAAGAGACTCTTAAAAACTGAGAACAAACTGAGGGTTGATGGGGGGTGGGAGGGAGGGGAAGGTGGGTGATGGGTATTGAGGAGGGCACCTGTTGGGATGAGCACTGGGTGTTGTATGGAAACCAATTTGACAATAAATTTCATATATTGAAAAAATAAAATAAAATAAAATAAAATAAAATAAAACTGAGAACAGTCTGAGGGTTGATGGGGGGTGGGAGGGAGGGGAGGATGGGTGATGGGTATTGAGGAGGGCACCTGTTGGGATGAGCACTGGGTGTTGTATGGAAACCAATTTGACAATAAATTTCATATTTAAAAAAAAATCACTGTGCTTACCTGTTCTGAAAAAAAATTTTTTTAATTAAAAATAAAAAAGTGGGAAGAGAATAAGTATAGTGGTCTAGTATTTTGGTTTCATTTTGGTTAGACCTGATAAAGTGTTGAGAAGTGTGTAAGGAGAGTTTAAACTCCATTTATTTTAAGTCATAACATGTGTAACCTCCATTCCAAACTCAGTTGAATGAGTTGTTTTTAGCTGATGGTTTTTAAGTTCTAGAAAATGAGCATGTCTGAATGGATGTGAAGTGGGTATAGGTGTTTAGTCCACAACACCCTGAGCCTGAAGATCTTAGCCTGTGGGACTCTAATTCAGGTCATGTTCACCACAGCCAACCAAAGGGAGTGTCCCCATGTGGTCTGAACTAATGCAGTTTTAGAGTATTCATATGTTCTTTTAAAATTTTAAAGTTATCTGTTACTGTTCAAGAATGATTTTTGCACTTTCAAGCTTCCACTATTCTAATTAAATGGCATTTGTGTTTGAAAAAAAAATCAGTATGTTTACAAAGACTACTTAACCTACAAAATTTGCACTCTCCTAAGACAGATTTTACCTAGACTATTCTCTCTTCCTATCCCACAACAGAGACAACAAAACAAATATATCTGTTACAAATACCATACAACACACATACAGATACATGCATACACACATACTCCTCATTTACTTTGCTCTCAGAGCACATAGCAGATTCTCCCGGTAGATGGACAATTAAATTAGAATACATAGAAGACGGGTGCCTGGGTGGCTCAGTCCATTAAGTGTCCAACTCTTGGTTTCACCTCAGGTCATGATCTCACGGTTCGGTCCGTGAGATCAAGCCCCAAGTTGGGTTCTGCACTGATAGCGTGGAGCCTGCTTGGGATTCTGTCTATCTGTCCCTTCCCACTTGCATTCTCTCTCTCTCAAAATAAATAAATAAATAAAATACGTAGAAGAGGCAGAAATAAATGTCATCATACTTACAACTTGATTTCTTTTAGATTTGCCCCAAGGTCTTGTAGGGCATCAGCACATATATTAAAGAAAAATTTTATGACAGTTACTCCTTTGCTTTCAATGGCTTTTATCAAAGCCACATCACTCTGACATAAAAACATGCAAGTGGCTAGATACAGAGAAATCTATGTACCTTAAAGTCACTAAAATCGTGCCTGCTGGTGACCTATCATTACAGAGATGTAGTAGTTACCTTTAGAAGAAGATATTGACCAGGTGGGAGCACGAAGGAGTCTTCTGGAAATGTCCTGTACCTTAATCTGGGTGATAGTTACCTTGATCTATACTTAGGTAAAAATTATCAAACTGTGAACTTAAGACTTGTGTACTTTACAAGTTACATCACAATAACCTGTTTTATTTCTACCTGGTAGGTAAAGTAATATCCTGTTCAAAATTAGGTAAAGCAATAATGTAATAAATAATAATTTATGGATTAATAAAAACCAATAAAATTATTGCATTTTTAAAGTCATGAAATCCCCCGATACATGTATATAATTATTAAATATACACAACATGGCTATGAATATGAATTATCCATAAAACCAAGGCTAATTATTTGTTGGCAGCAGTTGAATCTGAAAGACCAAGAGGGTGAAAAAAAAAAAAAAAGTCTCCTAAAAGCTAACTTTTTTCAGTTACATAAATACAATGAACACAGGTAGACCAAAGCCACCCCTTGAACACTAGAGTTCTTTCACCTCTAAAGTCACCTGTAACTGGCCTCAGGTCCCTGAGACCCACAGATGTTATGCTGCAGCTGCTGAAAACTGATTGCAGCTTCTCAGTCCTGTTCAAGGTCCTGATGGGGTTCAGGGCAGACTACCCCAAGTTAAGCCACTTTGGCATATTGATTATTTTGAATTAAACTTACTTTAAGGAAAAAAAAAAAAAACAAACAGCTGGTGCCAAAAGGACACACTGACCATCCTTTGTCCCCCTGAAAATAGTGAGAAAATCTCCCATGTGGAAGGTACCCTCCCTATACCAGGAGAAAGAGAGAACTCCTTGTCGCCAGAGATAGGGAATTTAGGGTTGAGAAGGCTGTGAAAACATACCTTGTTACTTCTTCACTAATTTACTACCCCAAGCCCAAACTTCTTTATCTTGTCAATTCTTCAAAATTTTATTGGTTCTTTGTCTAAAAGCTGTAAAAACTGTTTGCTTTGGTCACTTCTCTGAGTCTAATATTTCTATGAGCTCTTATTTGCATGAAATTAAATTTGTTTTTCTGTTAATCTATCTTATGTCAACTGAATTATTAGATGAGCCAAAGAACCTAGAAATTAATAAGGAAAAATTTCTCTACAGCCTGAATAATTAGGCCACCTGCATGATACTCTAAGCTTGGTTTTTGGAAATCTCAGCTCCGAAACTATAGAAGGTAAGGATTCCTTTCAGGGAAGACACAGAAATTTTCAGGGCATTTATTTGGGAACTTGAAACCCTGAACTCATCTTTTTCTTCACTTTCTCCAGTGAAATTAGCCAATCTCATTATATTTGTTAGTTTGACAACAATGTTCTAAGATTTCAAGTTTATGGTCACCTAGAACCTTGCCTCATAACTATTTGATTAAGTGTATCTGGTGGTAATAGTTTGCATATCTTTATTGCTGCATCATACCGTGGAATATCTATCAGTGGCCTCTTTGCCACTGGAAATGGAGTTATTCATGCCTTTAAATCCAATCATATTACAGAACTAATTCCAGAAGACCCAAAACCAATTCAGAAAACTCATCCTTAAGATTCTGTTCCTCTAGAACTACTCTGGGTACTATATCTGTATCAGTCTAGGAAAACAGATATAATTTTATGCACATATAATAGAGATCTAGAGATCAAGAGACAGAGATTTCAAGGAATGGGCTTACAGGATTTTGCAGGATTGTGGGGATTGGCAAATCTGAAATCCGTAGGGCAGTCTGGTAGGCTGAAAACTCTGGCAAGAGCTGATGCTTCAGTCTTAAGGCAGAATTTCTTCTTCCTCAGGGAAACTTTCGTTTTGTTCTTAAAGTCTTTAACTGATTGAATAAGGCCCACTCACATCACCAAAGATAAGCTCCTTTACTTAAAGTGAACTAATTGTAGTCGTTAACCATATTTACAAAATATCTTTATAGCAAAGTCTTAGTGTTGATTGAATAACTGGATACCATAGCCTAGTCAAGTCGACACATAAAACTAACCATCACAATCTGTAAGGGTGACTTCTGTTTCCATTATAAGTAGCAAATTACACAATCTCTTTGGCCATCCAATAACAATTACTACATAGCAAATTTTGTCTAAACTATATTTTTTGCCTCCAGTTCTTCCAAAATCATGAAGAAATTATCACTTAAATTTAATTTACATTAATAGTATTTATTCATGGTTAAACACTACTTACAGAGTCAACAATTTCATATATAACAGCTCTACCACCGGGGAAAACCCTTAGTGGTTTGTGGATAATGTTTTGAAGACATTTATTTATAACCAAGAATTGCCAGAAATAACAGCCAAATTAATAATTAAATACAAAGCTTTTATTGCAAAAGGAACAAACCTAAAAGAAACAGAAACTATCTGAAATTTTTCAACACGCAAATTCATGGAGCTCTTATTTAACTGAATAGTTATTACAATAATAACTAACAACCTGACATCTTCCAAGTTCCCTGGAGCTCCTGGCCTCTAAATCCGAGAAAGCTGACAGGGATAGCCTAGCAACTTAGACTATGTGGGAGGAAATAACAGAGAAATCAATGAGAAACTGTGGAAAAACATAGAGGTAGGTGGGAAATACTCTGATTTGTTTTGCATTATTACATAGAAAGGAATGGAGTTTTAGTCATAAACTCAAATATGCAAAATTGTATTTTATTTTCCTATAATTGAAGTAAATTTCTGCCTGAGCTTCCATACTGCCTAATAGCAGAAAGTTAAATAGAATTATTTCTAGGTAAACTCAATCAAATGAATGATCATGCACTCATTCCATGTTTTTAGCCAATCAATTCAGGAATTTTTTTCCAGTAAAATCCAGTGACCCCCTGTTCCACTTTTACCCAAGGGCATAAGTGCCAGAGAACTTCTGGAAGTACTTGTTCTTTAGAACATGAGGTATTTGGTTCTTAATGGTTCTCCATCTTCCTCAGGTATCCACAGAGATATAACTTATCTTGCTGGGTCTTCAGTGGTGAACATCTATTCCAGCTGTGGTTTCTCATTCAAATGGTCTATGCTACATCTGCTGACTGCTTCCTTTCATCATGACTTTCCCTCATTCATGTCTAGAGACCACTTCTGATCCACCAGCCTTTTCTCAGCCAATCCTAACCCTCTCTTGAGAGCATGGGAAACTTTCTAATGCTCTTCTACACTCCTCTGGTCCACAGGTGACTCTGGGGGCAGCCTCAGGCACTCTCTGCCCAGACCTTCCTCATGGGCATTTGCCACTGCCACACCACACTTTGGGAGGCACTTCTCTATGGAGCTTGGATTTCTCTCCAGGCCTTATTTGGGAAGGGATGGACTCACTCACTCCTAGCCTACCTGGAGTATAATGTCATTACATGCACATGCTCATGCACACACACACACACACACACCACACACACATACATGCAGCCCAGGGAGGGGAGGCAGGACACTGGGACCTTTTTTTTTTTTTTTTTTTTTTTTTTTTTAACCAGTAATTAACTCTATGCTTGGCTATCACTGGAAAATTTATTTTTCCCACTAGCTCATCCACTTGAATGTGGGAATAATATATGCACAGTATTCAGAGACTTTTCTTGCTAATCTACAGTCTCTATAAAGGCAACTCTATATTTTTATATACAGATTATTTTTATTTTGTCGTTATCACTCTTTTCCAAAAGTAACAAAATTTCACCAATATAATGTTGAGAGTTTGGGCAAAAAAGTGAAGGTAGAGGAACCTTGGTTCTGGCATTCATGCCACTATAGTTAGAATATTCTAACAGAGAACGCTTTATTGTTCCATGTTGACCATGGTACATACAGTAGTAAGGCTTGCTTGGGTTTTATGTTATCTGACAGATTTATATTTGAATTCTAGGCCCATTATGTTCTCTGTAATTGGTCTTATACAAGTTACTTAACCTTTTTGAAACTCGTTTGTCTCATTCCCCATACCTATCTCATGGGATTATTGTGAGAGTTAATGAGATAACAAGGGATAATGTAAGTTCCCTAATCAAATTAGGCAAAATTTGAAAGTCTCAGTTGACATAATCTTAACAGATTAAATAATGTAAGATAGTTATGATAAAATAATCACCTATCCAAGATTATTTTGAAGATATTTTAACATCTAAGTATTCAGCAGTGGTTGACCTCTTATATCAGTCACTGACCACTCACTGCTTCTTCCCACACAAACACATATCCATTATATCTGGTCTATAATTCTACTTAAAGTCCAGTGGAACAAAATCTATCCAGAGTGATGAGTTTTTACACAGCAGCAGCCTTTAAACATCATCTTGGCCATGCCATGAAAAGCCAAAACTCTGGGTCCTGTTGCACCTGGGATTATGTTTTCTGTGGTTTAGAGGTACCTTGATCTATGGATATTGTTTTTGCTTCTGCACTTCTGACTCAATGCTTGTTCCTAAATTGTTACTTGCTGTTTACTTTTTTTTTAATGTTTATTTTTTGAGAGAGAGAGAGAGAGAGAGAGACAAAGTGTGAGCAGAGGAGGGGCAGACAGAGAGAGGGAGACACAGAATCCAAAGCAGGCTCCAGGCTCTGAACTATCAGCACAGAGCCCCACAAGGGGCTTGAATCACGAGATCATAACCTTGGCTGAAGCCTGATGCTTAACTGACTGAGCCACCCAGGAGCGCCGGTACTTGCTGCTTACTTCTAAGGCAAGATTATCACATGATCTAGTCTCAAGATCAACGCCAAACTCATCTCTACTATTTAAGTCTTGCTTCCGACCTTATTGCCAGGATCCCCTGCTGCCTACAATCTCCCTACCTACGACCAAAGTCCCACGGAAGCTATACTCCTGAATTTAAAACCAAAAATAACAAGTGGAATTTGAAAGGTTTAAGAAAAAAGTCATCATCCAAGTAGAAGATGATATGCACTAAGTATGGTGGCCCTTGGAGAGGATGGTGACTAACAACAGAAGGCAGAGATAAGGGATTTTTTAAGAAATGAGGGATTACAACCTATTGTTGTATTAGTCTTTCTTCTTACAAAGAAGATGTGAATCACATTCAATATATTCAAGATTATCAGAAAGTGGGTGTCTGGATGAGAATGTGAGCCAGATTATGCCTCAGAAATCAGTCATCCTGTCTGACTCTCATATGTCACCCTGGAAGATACTTACTCAGGAAGGTTAATGACTGAACCAAGTTCATATGGCTGCCCCATTACAAATGTGAGACTAGAACCAGTCTGTACTTTTCCCCTTGTGTTTCATTGCCTCCTGAATCACACACTGACTTGATCCACTTTTCCATTTCTAAGTCTCTGACCAAGATCCCCTTCCTCAAGGTGGATGAAGCAGTCACAAAGTTGTGTGTATATTTTTCTCCAGATCTCCTTTAATAGCTATGTCTAAACTGTAAAATTAAAGTTTTATAAATTAATTCCACCCTACAAGGCAGCCTTCTGCATCTTCTTCCAGAGCTCTTCTAAGACCCTATGGTTAAACTTTCTTATAAGCCCCCCAAAACCCCAACCTCCAGCCTTTACCCCTCACTCTATATCCACCTCTTCTACTAGCTGACTTTGGCTGGTAGCATTTTAAACTATATTTTAAGAGAGTTCTATCAAAGATCAAAAAACTTCAAAACCCTAAGAACTAGGTTAATGGTGGGATTGAGGAAATACATCAGGTAAAGAAAAAGGAAAATTTTCCTGCCACAGTTCAACTCACACTATATGAGACTGAGGGAGGAACAATGTTTTACACTTATCAGTAACTGCTAAGGCAGAGTAAGTTTATCAGAACTTCATAATGTGATAACTGGGAGCTATTCTTGATGGGGAAAGGGAGGAGACTTGTTCTGGAGTTGAGAATAAAGGCTGAGTAGGAGGTTCTGGTCTGCCTGGCATAATAGCATTGGGAAACCAAAGAGGGGGGAAGATACTTTCAGAGACGACAGGATCCTGAAATGGAACATAAGACCAACTTCACTTACTTCATATATTTGTGTAGACCTGGTTTAGCACTCATGGCAATCTCTAGAGATTCTGTGTTTTCCATGGTTCTTGCAGTTCTTTAGTGCTTTGTATTTATCCATTACTTAAGCATACTAAACAAATATTTCATGTTGCAATTTTTGTGAGGATTTGTAGCCCAACATTAGGGTTTTAGGACTTGGAAAATATTTGTGGTAATTTCCTTATTACCCAACAATGAATACAGATTAATACAATTAATACAGATGCTCTTTGGTTCTTTATTTTGGGTCCAAAATAACTGTGTGATTGTTTTCTTATTTGAATGTCCAAATACTCAAATCATGAGATTTCTTTAAATTTTTTGTTAGAAGGTCTATATGTTTGAAGGACATTTTCCATTATAAGAACTACTGGCAAATATCAGGGAAATTTATATGTAAATAGCAGCTCTGAGACAACTTTGTCATGTTTAAGATCACAAACCAGATTTCTACTCTACCACATGGTGTTTTTTAATAAGTGCTTTATCAACCTTTATGATCCTTTCAAAATTATTGGAGAGACCTCTTTCTATTATAGAGATATTCAAATGTTTATTCAACATAATTTCATAAATGTATTACCAATCTTAGATACTGAATCTTTATTAAAATCGTTATTTAACAGCGAAAAAATGGTAAAAATTTTAACTGTGCTAGCCCCCCCCTCCAAAAAAAGCTGGCTGTAAGATATCAGAACCACACAGCTGGGTAAAAATTCATGATAAACTATAATTAGCCCATATCTCTTAGATCTAGCCAAGACAACACTTCAAACAAGACAGATGTTTGCCTATTCAGTGGGTAGCCAATTCCAGTGTCTAATTACCTTACCAAGCAAGGACACTCTTCTTACATCCACCTGAACTGCTTCTGCAATGCAATTTTGATACTAACTATCCAACAGCCTAGAGTTAACACAGACTTCACAGGTAGAGATCACAGTCCTTCTCAAGAGTCTCTTCACCTCAGAGGGGCGCCTGGGTGGTTCAGTGGGTTAAGCGTCCGACTTCAGCTCGGGTCATGATCTTGCAGTTAGTGAGTTTGAGCCCTGCGTTGGGCTCTGTGCTAACAGCTCAGAGCCTGGAGCCTGCTTCAGATTCTGTGTCTCCCTCTCCCTCTGCCCCTCCCCTGCTCACGCTCTGACTCTCCAATAATAGATAAATGTAAAAAAAAAAAAAAAAAAAAAAAGAGTCTCTTCACTTCAGACACCAGCTACAAACTCTGGAGTTCCCAGGCCATTCAAACTCCTGTCCATCTGACTAAAAATTCAGAGGTTCCCACTACTCCCTCACATTTAATAATTTGATAGAAAGACTCACAGGACTCAAGAAAGCACTGTATTTATGATTATTGTTTTATTAAAAGGATGAAAATCAAGACCAGATGAAGGAAGATACCTGTAGGGTGAGGCCTGGGAAGGTTCCAAACATAGAACTTCCATGATTCTCCCTGCAGAATGAGGACACATCACCTTCTATTTTCACACTGATGTGCTCACCAACTGAGAAGTTTATTTAACCTTGGTGTCTAGAGTTTTTATTGGGGTTTCATTATTTAGACATGATTTATAGAGTCATTGGACATGTAATTGAATTCAATCTCCAGCCCTTCTTCCCTCCCCAGTGGTTGAGCTAATATCACCTGATTCAAAGCTCCAACCCTCTTAACAAAAAAAAAAAAAAAAAAAAAAAAGCTGCAACCCTCTAATCCTCTAGTCACATGGTTAGTCTTTCCATTATGACCAGCCCCCACCCAGAAACCATCTATGGGCCTACCATGAGTCATCTCATTGGTATAAACTCAGGCATGGTCTGAGAGTCTGAGGGGGCCACCATGAATAACAGACACTTTTGTCCCTGGGAAAATTCCAAGGATTTAAGATCTCCATCCAGGAAGCTGGGCAGAGACCAGACAAATTATTATACAACACCTTTTCCTACAACTTAAGATAAATAAGCAGATAAATGAAGGCTCCTGAAATGTGTCTTATGAAACCCTTATAGACAGCTTTGTTTTATTCCCTGTAGATATCATTTTACCAGTGAAATTACTTGTAATTCATGGTCCCTGGGCAGATGTTAGCCAGCAATAAGTTATCAAATTACCTCTTGTTAAAATTTTAAGAAAAATGTCAAGCAAGCTTTCATTTTATCATTATGTGATTTTTATTTCTCCTTTGAACTATTCAGAAAACTTCTCAATAACTTCAAGATAAAAATCTTTTTTGGTAATCTTATTTCCTCACTTCCACTCAGAACAGAAAAGAATAAGATTTTCTGATGTCATCCACACTCTTAGAAACAAGAGTAAAAAATGAGTCCTTAACGTTAAAAAAAATTTTTTTTAAAGGTGGGGCACCTGGGTGGTTCAGTTGTTTAGGCGACCAACTTCCGCTCAGGTCATGATCTCGCAGTTTGTGAATTCGAGCCCCGTGTCGGGCTCTGTGCTGACAGGTCAGAGCCTGGAGCCTACTTCAGATTCTGTGTGTCCCCCTCTCTCTACCCCTACCTTGCTCACACTCTGTGTTTCTCTGTCTCTCAATAATAAATAAACGTTAAAAAAAATTTTTTTTAATGAGTCCTTAACTTCATTTGGATGTAAAGAAAAATTGTAAGTTTATGGAACTAGAGTGTATTATACTAAGTGGAATAAGTCAGTCAGAGAAAGACAAATATCATATGATATCACTCATATGTGGAATTTAAGAAACAAAACAGATGAACATAGGGTAAGGGAAGCAAAAATAAGATAAAAACAGAGAGGGAGACAAACCATAAGAGCTTCTTGAATACAGAGAACAAAGTGAGGGCTGCTGGAGGGGTGTTGGGTGGGGGGAATGGGCTAAATGGATGATGGGCATTAAGGAGGGCACTTGTTGGGATGAGCACTGGATGTTGTATGTAAGTGATAAATCACTAAATTCTATTCCTGACATCATTATTACAATATATGTTAACTAACCGGATTTTAAAAATATATATGTGAAAAATATGATATATGAAATATATGAATAGATATACAAATATATATGTGTGATAATATGAAAATATAAAATATACATGAAATATATATATATGAAAAACATAAGTTTTAACAATAAATACTAGAAAACTGCCCTGACATTTATTATAAAAGCACTACTTCTATCATTCTAAGTTGACCTGACTTTACACTACATGATAGATAAGAACGCAACCAGTAGAGTTGGTTAAAGAAAAAGTAGTTCTCTCAGTGAACATGTGGTAGTATTAAAGATGCATAATTGGACCAGATGTGCTGTGGCCAATTTAAGGAGAACACATAGTATTCATTTCTTTTACTATGACTTCTGTCTTTAATATTGGGAGATACTTCACTCAATGTTCCCTGTCTGCCATACCTAGTTCATATTATAAGGTACTCATCTATTGTGACAGCTCCTTTCCTGGAGCAGGACTTCCAGGACTTCTATCTAGATACTTTCATGCAGCTAAGTGGAAGGTCAAAGGTTCTCCCTGGGTCTTTTGTTTCTTAAAAATAACCAGCCTAAAATAATCTATATGCCAATGAAACATATTTTGCAGTAGCATATTTTGCTCCCCTATATAAGGGAGCCCTTTTCTGGAAACAAACCAGCCCTCAAACCATTCCCTAACCTCTAAAACTTAAAATGTCTACTACATAACCCAAGGGCTTGCCATTAGTGTTTTCAACTCCTCCAGCCTCTTTAAAGTATTTATCTTCTAAAAGTTGACTTGAGCCTCCATCCAACATGATGTCTACAGCCCTCCTCAGTGTTTCTGAGAATTCTTGGGGGGATTGCTCATGTTTCTCCTGGTCACCTCTCATTCTGATTTTCTACTCTATTCACCTCCTATAGCAACATCTTCAACATAGAAAATAGCTCTTGTTTCATTGATTCCTCAAAGTACCATTATCATAAGATAGAACTTTACTGAAGGCTTTGAAAAACTGAGAAGGACCATGTATTAACCATGTTTCTAGGTTCTATAAACTTGATGCTTAATTTTTTTAAACATTTATTTATTATTCAGAGACAGAGAGAGACAGTGTGAGCAGGGGAGGGGCAGACAGAGAGGGAGAGACAG